>NC_089846.1:69216553-69334789 GCF_035609145.1 Eleutherodactylus coqui
CCAGTGCTAACCTGTTCCATTCATTGATCCCCCTCACTGTCTAATACCTAATTTGTGTCTTCTCCCTTTCAGTTTCATCCCATTGCTTCTAGTCTTTCCTTGTTCCTTGTCGAGCGGCCTGTCACTTGGCAGGGGGAAGGGGGGGTGACAGACGACTTGTCGCTGAGCCGTTTGCCGTCTCACAGACTTGTCGCTGTTGGGTGCTGTCACAGACTTCTTGTGGGGTGGGGGTGCTGTCACATAGACTTGTTGCTGTGCTGTTTGCTGTCACATAGACTTGTTGCTGTGCTGGGTGCTGTCACATAGACTTGTCGCTCTTGGGTGCTGTCACATAGACTTGTCGCTCTTGGGTGCTGTCACATAGACTTGTCGCTCTTGGGTGCTGTCACATAGACTTGTCGCTCTTGGGTGCTGTCACAGACTTGTCGCTCTTGGGTGCTGTCACAGACTTTTGTTGGGGTGGGGGTGCTTTAACATAGACTTTTTGCTGTTGGGTGCTGTCACAGACTTCTTGCGGGAGTGGGGGTGCTGTCACAGACTTCTTGCGGGAGTGGGGGTGCTGTCACAGACTTCTTGCGGGAGTGGGGGGGCATGTGTGTGGTGGGGGTTATTATGGGGGGTGCACTGTGTGTGGGCACCGTAAAGGGGTGTGTGTGCGTGTGTGTGTGTGTGTGTGTGTGTGTGTGTAGGGCATGTCTGGTGCTACTTTCACTTTCGATAGCAGAGGATCGCGATCCTCTGCTATTGAAAGTACTGCTAGAGATCACGATCTCCTGCTATTGCTGTGACAGCTGTAGCAGGAGATTCCTTCATCTCCTCATCATGTCCCCTCATTACAGGACACTGGGACACTGCTGTCACAGTGTCCAGTGATGAGGGGACATGCCGGGGAGATGAAGGAATCTCCTACTACAGCTGTCACAACAGTAGCAGGAGATCGCACTGCTCTTCCTGCCCTCTCATTGCTTTGAATGGAGCCGGCCGACTGCCGGCTCCATTCAAATCAGGGAAGCGTGCGTCTCCATTATGACGCCGGTCCTCCAGTCATGTGACCGGTATCATCGGGAGCGCGCACGCTGAGGAGAGAGAGGCAGCAGTGCATCATGGAAACTACCCAGCGGCGCCATCTTTGAAAAATCCTTCAGCCCAGCTTTATAGGGGGAAGAAAAAGAATAAAAAGGTGAACAAAATATCAATTTTATGTGTAAAGCTGTAGTGTGTGATGCCTTTAGTCCACAGGGCATTAATGGGGGGGGGGGGGGGGGGGATCAGTTTGGGCAGCGGTACAGAGGGAGGGGATCCAAGGCAAAATCTGCATCCATTTCTGCCCATTCTATTACTTGTTTCCTCTTCTACAGAGAAGAGAGGATTGCTAGTAATGTAGCAAGAGGTGCAGCCATATTGGCTGTGTGAGGGGCAAAGGAGGGAGGGGGTTGCACTTAATTTATAGATGTAAACCAAAAACAAAGCTTAAAAATGGAGTTACTTGGCTGGAACACGCTGTACGTCCTGCCAACAAGTTATAGAGCAGGAGCAACCAAGTGGACTGATATATAGTTTTATGAGGGAGATTCAGTAGAACTTGTATTATATTCACTTATATCAGTACACATTTTGAGTCCAGTGGGCAGAGCTATCAGTGATTGATAGCTACCCTCGTATGTACAGTCATACACACATAGCTCTCAAGTTCTGCTAAATCTTCATATACACACACATATACATGTGTAGTGTAAATAATATATCTCCATTTTCATCGCTATGTGTATTCTTTATTTATAACATATGTGAGACATGCATCTATACACACTCGTGTGTATTTATAAAAAAATACTAGCTGATATACCCGGCTTCGCCCGAGTTAATCTGGTATTGGTGTTCATCTAGTGTTCACACGGAAAAGCTTATGAAGTCGTGGTTACTTTAGAGATACTGAGGAAAAAAAAATATGTTCACCATTTTGCATAGTTCTCTGCGTTACCCAGGGAACACCACGGGGAGGCAACCATGCAACGTTTCCTTTATATAAAATGACATCAGGAAGTGAGAGAATTAGATTACATACGTAAAATTTGGACACCAATTCTTTTGCGCTTAGAATTGAATAATCGAGTTGGGACCCATTAGCTTTTCCTATGTATGACATAATCAATGCTTGTGCCAAATTTCCCGTTTCTATGACACCGGAAAGTGAAAAAAATTACATTCCGTACGTAAAATTTCGACGCCAATTCTTTTGCGCTAGAATTGAATCGGCGAGTCGGACAGTCGGCGAGTCGGACAGTCGGCGAGTCGGACAGTCGGCGAGTCGGACAGTCGGCGAGTCGGACAGTCGGCGAGTCGGACAGTCGGCGAGTCAGACAGTCGGCGAGTCAGACAGTCGGCGAGTCAGACAGTCGGCGAGTCAGACAGTCGGCGAGTCAGACAGACAGATATATATATATATATATATATATATATATCGGCATGACGGACCACTTATACTAGTCGACAGAATCCCCCTTAAACATACCTCTCTTTTACGCATGTAAGTAAAGATGTCCATAGCATACTCCGAGCTGCTGAATGGGTCCTCTACAGAGTCCTGATCAATGTCCTCCACATCTGGTGGCAAGCGCTGTGGACAAGGCAGTATATATATTACGTAAGGTCAGTAGCAGGTAGTGCGGCACCTTTACTGCCCACAGCAGGAAGACTACCTTTTCCAGGCAACGATCCTGCTTTGGTTTAGGCTTAATTTCTTCACTGCTTACTTTTTCTTCTTTTACCACCTCGAAAGTTATATTTGAGACAGGAACCTTTCTCTGTGTCCTTTAGTGCAGAAAAGAACAACATTAAGCTAACAGGTAAACATAAGTGGACATATTTCCATCGAGGTTCTTGCATTAAGGGTATAACATAGGACATGCGCCCCCTGGTTCTTCTGGGCACCTTTTTCCTTGCATCACCTCCGGTTGCATAAGAGCCCAATAATAGTCTGTTAAGTTGGCAGTTTGCAGCACTCCGTGACAATAGCTGATGTTACACTTGATTGACAAGGGGTGGTGGAGACACCACTGCCTTACAATACACTTAGTTTTACCTACAATATTGGCTGAAGCATAAATGTTTCCTCGCATATGCAAGTCAGTTACAATACTTTCCACCAGAAGTGGTCAAAGCACTAGCGTCCAGTGAGAAGGGAATGCTTGTAGAGCATTCAGTGCAGAGTTCAGAACATAAGGACACGGCCCTCGGGGCACTTGCCAAGGGGGAAATTTTTTTTTTAAATATTTGGATTCCTCAGTCCATGTCCTAAATGCAACCTCACCCTGCCATCCCACAATAAGATTGCAGGGGTGGTGTCTGAGTGTCATGGCACCCTGGGGGCTCCTGCACATTCCCAGGACTGCCATGATCCTTTTCTTATTAGGGATGTGCCTGGAGCATAAAAGTTAAAAATGTTTTAAAAAGTTAAAGATTCAGCTGCCCTCATGGATGGGATCCATGGGGGCAGCTGAGAATACTCACCCCCGTCCCCAACACTGCTCCCCGCTTGACAAAGACCACGGTTTGTAGGTCGAAACATCATTTAAGGACACATTAGATGTTTCTTGCAATAAAAGTATAGAATTCTTCTGATTTATGCTGATCTACTTCTTGGATTCCCTGGTGCTGCCTATCCTTTATAATCTTCTGGCTCCTGTAGGTAGCCGAAAGCAGGAAATGTCAGTTCGCTTTTGTCCAATGGATAACGGCAATCGCGGAAAAGTGAAGAAAAGTTTTTAAAAAGTAAAGTTTCACCTCCCCTCATGGATCGGATCCATGAGGGAAGGTGAAAATACTCACCCCCGTCCTCCAAGTCCTCCCCCGCTTTCAGGATCCACTGATGGCTGCTGCGCATGCGCAGAAGGCCAGTGAGCCCGGAAAATTCAACATCTCCCTGCATCTGGCTGTCACAGATAGTCGAGTGCAGGGAGATATGACTGGGGACCGCTGCATGCATCGGATAACGGTGATCATATAAAGTTAAAAAGTTGAAGTTTTATCTCCCCTTATGGATCTTATCTGTAAAGGGGAGATAAAATTACATACCCAAGGTCCCCGGATTTGTCCCCTGATGGGATCTTGATCCGCAGACCTTACCCCAGCTTCGGCGCATGCGCCCGTCAGCATGATGGTGGACACATGTGCAAAAGTGAAGGATTGCTCAGGAAATTAAAAATCTCCCTGCTCCTAGCTACCGAAGGTAGCCAAGAGCCTGGAGATGTCACGGGGGGCCGCGGGTATGCGATTACTGGTCACGTGATCGCCATTATCCAATGCATAATGGCGATCACATAAAAGTTCTTTAAAAAGTTGAAGTTTTATCTCCCCTCACCGGTGCGATCGGTGAGAGGAGATGAAACATCTTCTCGGAGGCTTCTGCATTTGAATCCAGATGCGATTATCCTCCATGGACCCTTCCGGCTTATGGGCATGCGCCCGCCGGCAAAATGTCGGCCACATTCGCAGCAGCCGGGGAGCCCAGGAAATTTTAAATCTCCTTGCTCTCGCTGACCAACGGAGCAATGCTTGGAGCAGTGACCGGTGGTCTCGTTGAGCGGTCCCCGGTCACGTGATAAAGTAGAGATATAACATTAGGCCGGTCACACATGACCGGAGAGGAATTATGGGTTCTGCATGTGCTTAAATAGCGGTAATCCATGGATCAATCACATGCAGTGGATTACACAATTCCCCCCAATTAGCAGGTAGGATTTACGTAATCCACTCGCAGAAAACAGAACACAGCAGGTTATATTTCATCTGTTATTACTGCAGATATAACCGCAGCCCATATGCAAATACATTGTGTACAGGCTGCGGGTACATATATAAACAAAAAACGGTGTACTGCGCATGACCGCCTGTGTGAGTACGCAGTTATGCGCAGTACATTAAGCGGCCATACGTACGCAGCGCCACGGCAGGGCACACAGCTGGGACCCGCTGCGGGCCTCCACAAGCGGATTCCACATACGGGTGTGTGAGCCCGGCCTTACTCAGACCGCTACCTGTCATACGTAATTTACAAGAAGCCCCGTGAACGCTCGCCTTCCTGCAGTTCCAGGAGCAACTTGTTGAATGCCCTCTGTGTGAGACCGCCGCACGATTACAAAGCCTCACAGAGCGCCACTTTTTACACCTCACCCCCGCCGCTGAAAGATACACTGTTTTCTTGCCCTATGTGCCCATTCCAACCAGCCTCCGTAAGAACCAGTCTTCAGACAAAAGTAGTAATGTAAACTGCGTTTTATCTAATATTTAGGAAATGCCAAAAAATTGGGATGGCGGGGGGATTATTTTTAGGAAGTCAATTTTTTTCCCATACAAGTGGGCAATGGGGCCTGGAATTTATTCAGTTGTGCCCTGAAATCCAACAGGCATTTCCTCCATGTGTCCTGTAAGTAGATTGGGGCCACAATGGGTATGCTGCTGAAGACCGGACAAACGGGGGGATCCATTTTGGGGAGAAGGTTTTCATTCATGTGTGTACTGTACAAAAAGAACTGTTTTTAAATTGACGCAATAGCCCAAAAAAAGAAAATTGTATTTATTTTCCTTCAGCTTTGCAAAGATTCATTCAAAAACTGTGGGATCAAAGTACACAGGAAGAAAAAAAGAAAAAAAAAAAAAAAAAAAGAAACAGCAGCACTCCAAGGGTTCAGCCACACCGCTGGTGCAAGGTACAATGCAATAGCCCAGTTAGGGTCCCGACTCCCTGGGTCCACTGTTGATCAGCAATGTAGAGAGGAGGAACTAGGCAGCATTCATTTGAAGTCTTCTTTATTAAATAGCCATGAGAAAGCAAGCAGCCACGTATCGACCCTGTGCTCGGGTCTTTATCAAGATCCTTTATCAAGGATCAAAATACACAGTACACCCCTAGATGAATTTGTTAAGCGGTCTAGTTTTCAAAATGGGGTCATTTGTGGGGGTTCTCCATCGTTGTGGTCGCTCAAGGGGTCTACAAGTGGGCAATTGGGCCTGGAATTTAGTCAGTTGTGTCCTGAAATCCAACGGGTGTTCCCTCTATTACAAGCCAAGCCATGTGTCTTGTAAACAGATTAGGATGACAACGAGTATATTTCTGAACACGGGACAAAAAAGGGATCCATTTTGGGGTGCAAGTCTTCGTTTATGTGTGTGCTGTACAAAAATAAAGGTTTTTAATTTGACACAATTGCCCACAAAAATGAAAATCGTAATTATTTCCCTCTGCTTTGCTTAGAGTCATTCAAAAACTGTGGGATCAAAGTAAGCAGTATCCCCCTAGATAAATTTATTAAAGGATCTAGTTTTCAAAATGGAATCATTTGTGGGGTTTCTCCATCGTTTTGGCCGCTCACAGGCTCTACAAGTGGGCAATGGGGCCTAAAACACCTTCAAGCAAAATGTCTGTTCAGAACGCCATAGGCTGTTGCTTTTGATTTTTGGCCCTGTTGTGCATACAAACATAAAATTAAGGCCAAAATGGGTATGTTTCTGAACACAGGACAAACAGGGGGATCCATTTTGGGGTGCAAGTTTTCATTCATATGTGGGCTGTACAAAAAAAAAATGTTTTTAAAATGACACAATTGCCAAAAAAATGAAATTTGTAATTTATTCATTCTGCTTTGCCTAAATTCATTCAAATACTGTGGGGTCAAAATAAGAAGTACACCCCATAGATGAATTCGTTAAGGGGTCTAGTTTTCAAAAAGGGGTCATTTGTGGGGGTTCTATATCGTTTTGACCACTCAAGGGCTCTACAAGTGAGCAATGGGGCCTAAATCCCCTTCAAGCAAAATGTCTGTTCTGAAAGCCACCGGCTGCTCCATTCAGTTTGGGCCACGTTGTGCATCCAAACAGAAGTTTAGGGCCACAATATGTATGTTTCTGAACACGGGACAAACAGGGGGATCCATTTTGGGATGAAAGTCTTCATTGATGTGTGCTGTACAAAAAAATATTTTTAAAATGACAAATTGCCAAAAAAATGAAAATCATAACTTTTTCCTTCTGCTTTGCTTAGATTCATTCAAAAACTGTGGGGTCACAATAAGCAGTACACCCCTGGATGAATTTGTTGTGTCATTTGTGGGGGTTCTATATAGTTTTGGCCACTCAAGGGCTCTACAAGTGGGCAATGGGGCCTAAAACACCTTCAAGCAAAATCTCTATTTTGAAAGGCACTGGCTGCTCCTTTTGGTTTGGGCCCCTCTGTGCAGACGGACATATTAGGACCACAATGGGTATGTTTCTGAGCACGGGACAAACAGGGGTATCTATTTTGGAGTGAAAATCCTCATCCTGCCTTTAAAATGACATATGTAGAAATCGGAAATTTGATTTTTCTCCTCTAAATTGCATTAACTCCTGAAACAAAAAACTGTGGGGTCAAAATACTCTTGCCCCCCCTCCCCTCCCCCCCCCCCCCTCAGTGAATACATTTAGGAGTGTAGTTTTTAAAATGGGGTCATTTGTGGAGGTATCTATCATTCTGACGCCTGAGCCGTGCAATGTTGGCTTGGTGTAGGAAAACAGTGTTTCTCAAGATGTTGATAATCAATGTTAAATTTGTACGTCTCCTAAATGGTAAAAAAAAAAAACGAAAAGCTTTTCAAAATGTGCGGCCAAAAATGAAATAGATAGAAATATTTATCTCATCCAAAATTTGAACCGTATGTTCGCACATATTTAACATAGTAACACAGTATGTAAGGCCGAATGAAGACAGTGGCCATCTAGTCCAGCCTGTTATCCTCCTGTGTTGTTGATCCAGAGGAAGGCAAAAAACAAAAAAAAAAACAAAAAAAAAAAAACAAGCGGCAGGAGCCAATCAGCCCTTTTGGGGGGAAATTCCTTGCCGACTCCCTAATGGCAATCAGACTAATCCCTGGATCAAGCCTTAATAGTTCCTACATGCCTGTATACCCGGATTAACAATTGACCTAAGATTTATATCCTGTAATATCCTTCCGCTACAGAAAGAAATCAAGTCCCCTTTTAAACTCCTCTATGGATTTTGCCATCACCACATCCGCAGGCTGAGAGTTCCACAGTCTAAACTCCTCTTACAGTAGAGAACCCTTTTCTGTGTTGGTGAGAAAACCTGCTTTCCTCTAGACGTAGCGGATGCCCTCTTGTTACCGTCGCAGTACTGGGTATAAACAGATCATGGGAGAGATCCCTGTATCGTCCCCTCATGTATATATCGTAGTTATTTGATCACCCCTTAGCTGTCTTTTTCTAGAGTAAATAATCCCAATTTGGATAGCCTCTCTGGCTATTCTAGTCCCTTCATTGCATGTATTAGTTCACCTGCCCTTTTTTGAGCCCCCTCCAGCACTAACATCTTTCCTGAGCACCGGTGACCAGAACTGTGCGCAGTATTTCTTGTGAGGCCTGAGAAGTGCCTTATATACTGGGAGGATAATGTTCTCGTCCCTTGCCCCTATACCTCTTTTAACGCACCCCAAAGACTTTATTGGTAGAGATGAGCGAACGTACTCGTCCGAGCTTGATACTGGTTTGAGTATTAGCGTGTTCGAGATCCTCGTTACTCGTAACGAGTACCACGCGATGTTCGGGTTACTTTCACTTTCATCTCTGAGACGTTAGCGCGCTTTTCTGGCCAATTGAAAGACAGGGAAGACATTACAACTTCCCCCTGCGATGTTCAAGCCCTATACCACCCCCCTGCAACGAGTGGCTGGCGAGATCAGGTGTCACCCGAGTATATAAATCGGCCCCTCCCGCGGCTCGCCACAGATGCGTTGTGACATAGCTGAGGGAAAGTGGTATTGTGTTGGAGCTGCTATAGGGAGAGCGTTAGGTGTTATTGTAGGCTTCAAGAACCCCAATGGTCCTTCTTAGGGCCACATCTAACCGTGTGCAGTACTGTGGAGGCTGCTTTTTGCAGTGTTGCACATTTTTTTTTTTTTTGGTATATCGGCCGTGCAGAGCATTGCGCCCTGCAGTAATACTCCAGGGACAGAAGTGTGGAGGCAGGGACAGAAGACATATATTATTGAGTGAATATAGGCAGTGGGCCTTTTCTAAAAAATATCGGGCAAAAAAATCTATTTGGCCTGCCGGTCACTGTGCTCAGTGTTCTGGGTCTGTGTGTGCTGGGTGTAGTAGTTCTACAAAATCATACGCAGCCAGCTAAGTGTTACAGCAGGCTTGCGCCAAATTATTTCCTGGCGTTCCGTAAGCGAACTCAGCCTCCAACCACAGGCCAATAAGCGGCATATTTAATTACAGCGTTCAGTTTCTGCATTACTGGTAATACAGCATGCTGAGGGGTAGGGGTAGGCCTAGAGGACGTGGGCGCGGCCGAGGACGCGGAGGCCAAAGTCCGGGTATGGGCACAGGCCGAGCTCCTGATCCAGGTGTATCGCAGCCGACTGCTGCGGGATTAGGAGAGAGGCACGTTTCTGGCATCCCCACATTCATCACACATTTAATGGGTCCACGCGGTAGACCTTTATTAGAAAATGAGCAGTGTGAGCAGGTCCTGTCGTGGATGGCAGAAAGTGCTTCCAGCAACCTATCGTCCACCCAGAGTTCTGCGCCGTCCACTGCTGCAACTCAGAATCCTCTGGCTGCTGCTCCTCCTTCCTCCATGAAAATTAGACATTCTGAGGAGCGGGCAGACTCCCAGGAACTGTTCTCGGGCCCCTGCTCAGATTGGGCAGCAGTGGTTCCTCTCCCACCAGAGGAGTTTATCATGACTGATGCCCAACCATTGGAAAGTTCCCGGGGTCTGGGGCATGAGGCTGGGGACTTCCGGCAACTGTCTCAAGAACTTTCAGTGGGTGAGGAGGCCGATGACGATGAGACACAGTTGTCTATCAGTGAGGTAGTAGTAAGGGCAGTAAGTCCGAGGGAGGAGCGCACCGAGGATTCAGAGGAAGAGCAGCAGGACAATGAGGTGACTGACCCCACCTGGTTTGCTACGCCTACTGAGGACAGGTCTTCAGAGGGGAAGGCAAGG
Organism: Eleutherodactylus coqui; assembly: GCF_035609145.1. Lineage (NCBI taxonomy): Eukaryota > Metazoa > Chordata > Amphibia > Anura > Eleutherodactylidae > Eleutherodactylus > Eleutherodactylus coqui. The sequence goes on from NC_089846.1 coordinate 69,226,560, forward strand.
GCAGCAGCAGGGCAGGTTGCAAGAGGCAGTGCGGTGTCCAGGGGTAAAGGCAGGGCCAGACCGAATAATCCACCAACTGTTTCCCAAAGCGCCCCCTCGCGCCATGCCACCCTGCAGAGGCCAAGGTGCTCAAAGGTCTGGCAGTTTTTCACTGAGAGTGCAGACGACCGACGAACAGTGTTGTGCAACCTTTCTCACCCCAAGATCAGCCGGGGAGCCACCACCACCTGCTCACCACCACCAGCATGCGCAGACATATGATGGCCAAGCACCCCACAAGGTGGGACGAAGGCCGTTCACCGCCTCCGGTTTGCACCGCTGCCTCTCCCCCTGTGCCCCAACCTGCCACTGAGATCCAACCCCGCTCTGAAGACACAGGCACTACCGTCTCCTGGCCTGAACCCACACCCTCACCTCCGCTGTCCTCGGCCCCATCCAGCAATGTCTCTCAGCGCACCGTCCAGCCGTCGCTAGCGCAAGTGTTTGAGCGCAAGCGCAAGTACGCCGCCACGCACCCGCACGCTCAAGCGTTAAACGTGCACATAGCCAAATTTATCAGCCTGGAGATGCTGCCGTATAGGGTTGTGGAAACGGAGTCTTTCAAAAGTATGATGGCGGCGGCGGCCCCGCTCTACTTAGTTCCCAGTCGCTACTATTTTTCCTGATGTGCCGTCCCAGCCCTGCATGACCACGTCTCCCGCAACATTGTACGCGCCCTCACCAATGCGGTTACTGCCAAAGTCCACTTAACAACGGACACGTGGACAAGCACAGGCGGGCAGGGCCACTACATCTCCCTGACGGCACATTGGGTGAATTTAGTGGAGGCTGGGACAGAGTCAGAGCCTGGGACCGCTCACGTCCTACCCACCCCCAGAATTGCGGGCCACAGCTCGGTGGTGGTATCTGCGGGGGTGTATGCTTCCTCCACTAAACCACCCTCCTCCTACGCAACCTCTGTCTCGCAATCAAGATGTGTCAGCAGCAGCACGTCGCCAGCAGTCGGTGTCGCGCGGCGTGGCAGCACAACGGTGGGCAAGCGTCAGCAGGCCGTGCTGAAACTACTCAGCTTAGGAGATAAGAGGCACACGGCACACGAACTGCTGCAGGGTCTGACAGAGCAGACCGACCGCTGGCTTGCGCCGCTGAGCCTGCAACCGGGCATGGTCGTGTGTGACAACAGCCGTAACCTGGTGGCGGCTCTGCAGCTCGGCAGCCTCACGCACGTGCCATGCCTGGCCCACGTCTTTAATTTGGTGGTTCAGCGCTTTCTGAAAAGCTACCCACGCTTGTCAGACCTGCTCGGAAAGGTGCGCCGGCTCTGCGCACATTTCCGCAAGTCCCACACGGACGCTGCCACCCTGCAACATCGGTTTCATCTGCCAGTGCACCGACTGCTGTGCGACATGCCCACACGGTGGAACTCTACGCTTCACATGTTGGCCAGGCTCTATGAGCAGCGTAGAGCTATAGTGGAATACCAACTCCAACATGGGCGGCGCAGTGGGAGTCAGCCTCCTCAATTATTTTCAGAAGAGTGGGCCTGGTTGGCAGACATCTGCCAGGTCCTTGGAAAGTTTGAGGAGTCTACCCAGGTGGTGAGCGGCGATGCTGCAATCATTAGCGTCACCATTCCTCTGCTATGCCTCTTGAGAAGTTCCCTGCAAAGCATAAAGGCAGACGCTTTGCGCTCGGAAACGGAGGTGGGGGAAGACAGTATGTCGCTGGATAGTCAGAGCACCCTCCTGTCTATATCTCCGTGCGGTGAGGAGGAGGAAGATGAGGAGAAGGGGGAAGAGACAGCTTGGCCCACTGGGGAGGGTACACATGCTGCTGGCCTGTCATCCTTTCAGCGTGTATGGCCTGAGGAGGAGGAGGAGGATCCTGAAAGTGATCTTCCTAGTGAGGACAGCCATGTGTTGCGTACAGGTACCCTGGCACACATGGCTGACTTCATGTTAGGATGCCTTTCTCGTGACCCTCGCGTTACACGCATTCTGGCCACTACGGATTACTGGGTGTACACACTGCTCGACCCACGGTATAAGGAGAACCTTTCCACTCTCATACCCGAAGAGGAAAGGGGTTCGAGAGTGTTGCTATACCACAGGACCCTTGCGGACAAACTGATGGTAAAATTCCCATACGACAGCGCTAGTGGCCGAAGGCGCAGTTTCGAGGGCCAGGTAGCAGGGGTGGCGCGGAGATCAGGCAGCATGTACAGCACAGGCAGGGCAGCACTCTTTAAGGCCCTTAACTGCTTTATGGCTCCCCAGTCACGGCTGAGTCGGCGGGAGCACTGTAAAAGGATGGTGAGGGAGTACGTAGCCGATCGCACGACCGTCCTCCGTGACGCCTCTGCCCCCTACAACTACTGGGTGTCGAAGCTGGACACGTGGCCTGAACTCGCGCTGTATGCCCTGGAGGTGCTTGCTTGTCCTGCGGCTAGCGTCTTGTCAGAGAGGGTGTTTAGTGCGGCTGGGGGAATCATCACAGATAAGCGTACCCGCCTGTCAACTGACAGTGCCGACAGGCTAACACTCATCAAGATGAACAAAGCCTGGATTTCCCCAGACTTCTCTTCTCCACCAGCGGACAGCAGCGATACCTAAGCAATACGTAAGCTGCACCCGCGGATGGAAGCATCGTTCTGTATCCCCATCAAAAACGGGGACCTTTTCGCTTCAATCAATCTGTGTATAATATTCCTCCTCCTGCTCCTCCTCCTGAAACCTCACATAATCACGCCGAACGTGCAATTTTTCTTAGGCCCACAAGGCTCAGTCATAATTTTTCTAAACAATTTTTATACGTTTCAATGCTCATTAAAGCGTTGAAACTTTCACCTCAACCAATTTTTATTTTAACTGGGCTGCCTCCTGGCCTAGTTACCAATTAAGCCACATTAACCAAAGCGATTAATGGGTTTCACCTGCCCTCTTGGTTGGGCATGGGCAATTTTTCTGAGGTACATTAGTACTGTTGGTACACCAATTTTTGGGGGCCCTCGCCTACAGTGTAATCAAATAAATTTTTAGCCCACCTGCATTACAGCTGACGTTACATCAGCTGTGTTGGGCACTGCAATGGGATATTTTTATGTACCGCCGGTGGGTTCCAGGGAGCCACCCATGCTGTGGGTCCACACGGAGTTGTAAATGCATCTGTGTCCACTTCTAAAGAACCCCAGTCTGACTGGGGCATGCAGTGTGGGCCGAAGCCCACCTGCATTTAATCGGACGTTACCTCAGCTGTGATGGGCACTGCAATGGGATACATTTATGTACAGCCGGTGGGTTCCAGGGAGCCACCCATGCTGTGGGTGCACACGGAATTCCCATTGCGGAGTTGTACCTGCCTGTGACTATTTATAAAAAACCGCGGTCTGACTGGGGCATGCAGACACCTTGACAGAATGAATAGTGTGTGGCACATAGGTTCCCCATTGCTATGCCCACGTGTCCAGCTCCAGATGGAGGTGGCACAGGATTGGATTTCTCATTGCTTCTGTACAGCATTGTGGAGTATCGCCCCGCCCCTTTTAAAGAGGGTTGCTGCCTAGCCGTGCCAACCCTCTGCAGTATGTGCCTGCGGTTCCTCCTCATGGCAGACGCACTTATAAATAGACATGAGGGTGGTGTGGCATGAGTGCAGCTGAAGGCTGCGCAGGGACAGTTTGGTGTGCGCTGTAGACACTGCGTCGTGCAGGGGGGAGGGGGGTTGGGCAGCATGTAACCCAGGAGAAGTGGCAGCGGAGTGTCATGCAGGCAGTGATTGTGCTTTGTTGGAGGTAGTGTGGTGCTTAGCTAAGGTAGCCATTGCTAATGAGGGCTTTTCAGAAGTAAAAGTTGTTGGGGGGGGCCCACTCTTGCCGCTATTGTGGCTTAATAGTGGGACCTGTGAACTTGAGATGCAGCCCAACATGTAGCCCCTCGCCTGCCCTATCCGTTGCTGTGTCGTTCCCATCACTTTCTTGAATTGCCCAGATTTTCACAAATGAAAACCTTAGCGAGCATCGGCGATATACAAAAATGCTCGGGTCGCCCATTGACTTCAATGGGGTTCGTTACTCGAAACGAACCCTCGAGCATCGCGAAAAGTTTGTCTCGAGTAACGAGCACCCGAGCATTTTGGTGCTCGCTCATCTCTATTTATTAGCTTTTGCAGCAGCTAACTGGCATTGGTTACTCCAGTTTAGTCTACAATCCACTAGTACCCCCAGGTCTTTTTCCATATCACTTCTCCCTAGCAGTACCCCATTTAGTGTATATTGGTGACATCCGTTTCTCCTGCCCATGTGCATAACCTTACATTTTTCAACATTGAACTTCATATGACATTTTTTCTGCCCAAGCCCCCAGCTTATCTAACATTTTTTACCGTGCAGCCCCTCTATCAGGTAGTTGATAAATATTTTGAACAGAATGAGGCCCAAGTCCAGATATACGAGATCAATACACTCCCCCAGGTCCAGCCTAGAGCTTACTTCATCGTAGAAGCTGATCAGATTGGTCTGACATGATCGACCCTTCATGAACCCATGCTGGCGAGGAGTTATTCTGTTGCTCTCCTTGAGGTACTCTTCAGTGGCGTCTCTCAGAAACCCTTCGAATATTTTTCCCCGTTACTGAAGTGAGACTTACCGGCCTGTAGGCTCACTTTTGGTCCCCTTTTTGTAAATTGGAACCACGTTGGCAATGCGCCACTCCAATGGTACAACCCCAGTCTTGATAGTATCCACAAATATTAGATATAGCGGCCTAGCTATCACATCACTGAGTTCCCTTAGTACCCTTGGGTGTATTCCATCTGGGCCTGCTGCCGATTTATCGATTTTAATCTTCTTTAACCGATTCCGCACTTCCTCCTGCATTAGGTATGAGATATTTTGTGAGAGGTTCATTTTATTCCCCTGCATCTTGTGTGGCATTTCCTTTTTGTTTGTGAATACGCTTGAAAAGAAACTATTTAATAGATTTGCCTTCCCTGCATCATCATCAATGATTTCTCCTGCATTATTTGTTTAAGGGACAGTGCTCTCGGTGCCAATCCTTTTGCTGTTAATATAGTTGAAAAATAGTTTCGGGTTGTTTTTGCTCTCTTTGGCGATCAGTCTTTCTGCTTCCTCCTTGGCAGTTTTGATCTTATCTTTACATATTTTGTTTTTCCCTGTATGATTTTAGCGCTTCTTAGCTGCCTTCTTGCTTTAGTAGTTTGAACGCTTTCTTTTTTTTTTCGTTTATTGCTTCTCTTACCGTCTTGTCAAGTCATATTGGTTTTCTTTTACTTGCAGTTTTTATTTTTTAAAGGGAATGAACTGCTCACATGAGGTGATTAGGATCCTTTTAAACTTTTCCCATTTGTCCTCTGTACTGATATTTTTCAGGAAGTTGTCCCAATTAATGTTACCGATAGTAGTTCTAAGCTGATCAAATTTTGCTTTACTAAAGTTTAGTTTGTCGCTCCCTGATAAGGCTTTCTATTGAATGACAGCTGGAAGTTGATTATATTGTGGTCACTGTTCCCCAAGTGCCCCTCAACTTGTACCCCCTTTATTAGGTCCGGTTTGTTAGATATATTACAATTGAAAATGTGAAAAAAAAAAGACAATTTTTTAAAAACGTTCCCAATTTTGGCGCTTTTAAAAAATATACACAATTTCTAGCAGAGTACTTTAGGTGGTAAACCTAAATGAAGTACAACATGTGGTGAAAAAACAATCTCAGAATCACTTGGATATACAAAACCTTTTTACGTAAATATTCTATGTTAAAGTGACACATGTCAGATTTGCTAAATTTGGTCTGGTCATTAAGGCGCAAACAGGCTTGGTCACTAAGGGGTTAATAGGCAGCCAGTTAAAACACAGTATATTGTAATACTATAGTATTGCACTATACTTTAGAAGGGTTTAATCGAATTGCAAAGTCCTCTATGTGGACTAATAAAAATGGTAAAGTGTTTTTAATTTAAAAAAAATATTAAGTTTAAAAAACAATTTTAGATATAGAGTGACCAAGCAAGTGCCATGCTAAGAAAAACACACACACACACACACACACACACACACACACACACACACACACACACACACACACACACACGTTAGGCCGCCTGCAGACGAGCGGGTCGGATCCGGCAGCGAGAATTCTCGCCGCGCGATCCGACCCGAGCGCCTGCAGGGACGAGCGCGAACTCACCCGCGCCTGGCGGCCCCGGCTCTTTCATGTGCCGGCTGCCGTGCAGCCGGCGCATGCGCAGACAGGAGCCGGCGGCCGGGTGAGTGCGTGCCCCGCAGAAAATTAGGACATGCCGCGGTTTGTTTGCCGCGCGAGATTTCGCGCAGCCAAACCGCGGCCGTCTGCATAGGAGTGCGTATTTTAATGCACTCCTATGCAAACTTTCAGCGGCGGAAATCCCGCGGCAGGATTTCCGCTTGTGTGCAGGCGGCCTTACCCAAATTAGTACCAAATGAAAACTACAGGTTGTTATGTAAAGAATGTTCCCTACAAAACCCCATCAACACAAAAATAAAAAGGTAATGGGGGAAGATAGAGAATGTGACCTAGATGCAGACACACCAATGACCCTTGGCCATGAAAGGATTCTACAGGGTTTCCTGTAGAAGAGAGGCATTTATAGAGATAGGTTATTTCTTATGTACATTTCATGCAGAGAACATGAAGATTAATCTGATCTGCTCAATATTTGGTTGGTGTCTGGTCAGGGGAGGGTGTAGCTTAGGTGAGAGGACAAGGGGCTGCTGCTGACACTAGACACAGGGTTGTAAGGGGGAGGAAGGGGGCGGGGGAAAGATAGTCTGCAACGGAGACCGCAATAGAATAGACATGCCACAGCTTTGATTTCCACATGGTATGTCAGTTTCAGCACGGCTTGTCCGCAAAGGCTTCTCCACAGCATGCAGAGATTTTTGCAAGTCTCCTCCACTTTGCTGCTTAATCTCAGAATTAAAATTGCAGGCGGAAATTCCGTGCAGAAAGTCCGCACGGAAATTTCGCCCAGTGGGAACCCAGCCTTCCAGTGTATGTGTAGCGTCCTACTAACCTCTTTATGTTGATTTCATTGTTTTTTATAATTCCACTGACTGCTACATTCCTTGTCTTCTTCATGGCTTTCTGCCCATCTTTCTTCTTCTGAAGCAGTTGCTGATTTTTGTGAGCCTGTTAGAAGATTTTTTTGTGAATATTGTAACATTATTACAAAACACAAAATATTCAATGACTTGACCCAAACCAGGTCCCTACGCTAGAGCTAAAGCGAATCATAGTGGAAAGGGTCCCCGGGTCCAACCCCCTGCTTAATGCAGGGTCACCAAATCAGAACTTTTGTAATATCTAGCAAAAGTGCAAGCCCGTTTACAGAAAAATGTCAATTTTTAAGCACAAAAAATTAAACACAACACACTGGCCACTAGTGTCGCACTTCCATCTAATTGGCTGTGCGCCTTTTAATAAAGTGAAGTCCATCTCCAACAGAAACATTGAAGAGGAACAAGAACAGTAGGGGGGGGGGGGGTGTTGTTCCATGCTGCCTATAGAAGTCTATGGAGAGGAAAGAATCAGAGATGCAGATGTGCTGCAGCTGATCTTCAGCCATCTACTGTTACAGCTACTAAGAAAATAAAAACACCACACACACACACACACACACACACACACACACACCCCTCAATTATATCTTCATGCTACAGAGAGTTAGGCTGGTTTCACGTAAACATAATAGCCACTATGCTGCATCTTTAATGCGCACAAGCACGGTTCCTGAGCCGAACTTAGAGGATCCAAGGAGAGGTCCCAAGTGCAGGTTAGGAGACTCAGTCGGGTCGAGACACTAAGATGCAGAAGGTGGCCATAACAGGCTCATGTGACTCCGGCTTTAGGGAGCAGAGGGCCTCTGTATGCACAAGACCTGTCAATCAGCAGGAATAGATTACAAAGGAGCAGCAGACTGATCAGAGTCACACCACTACAAGGCTTTAACATTACATTTTACAAAAACTGCAAAAAGTTTGCTCCTGTGTTCGCCTGTAGAACACAATGTTATTAATAACCTGGTAGATATGATGCCTTTTATTGGCTAACAAAAAGACAAGAATTATTTCTTACCAATAATTCCTTTTCCATGAGTCCATCATGACAGCACACATGAAGGTTGCTCCGCCTGTGTTCCTTAGGACAGGAAGAGGAGTTCTTTAAAAGCCACCTCCCACCGCTTGACTCCAGTGACTTCCAAATCACAACGGATACGAGGTCCAACAGTTTTTATTAGCACTGAAAGACATCAATCGTATGTACACGCATTATAAATCAACAAGGGTGGGAAAGCATGTGCTGTCATGATGGACTCATGGAAAAGGAATTATCGGTAAGAAATAATTCTTGTCTTTCCATCACGTCCGTCCTGACAGCACACATGGAGGTATACCAAATTATCAGATTTTTAGGGGGGGAGAAGAGGAGGACCACTGCCTGGAGCACTTTCCGCCCAAAGGCCAGTTCTCTATTTGAGTGGAGATCTAATCTAGAATGCCTTGCGAATGTATTTATATTAGACCAGGTTGCTGTCTTGCAAATCTGATCTATCGAGGCCCCCCTATGTTCCGCCCAGGAGATGGCGAGAGCCCTGGTGGAGTGGGCCCTCGTCCCCTCCGGAGCCACCAAACCTCTGGTCTTGTAGGTCTCCTGGATCGCTAATTTGATGCATCTAGCTATGGTATCCTTTGAAGCTGATCTGCCCTTATTGGTACCTTGGAACTGTAGAAAAAAAAGCTTTCTGATTTCGAGAAGGTTTGGGTAATTTGTAGGTAGGTTTTTACCGCTCTACGGACATCTAGACTATGTAGTCGCTCTTCTTTAGTGTTACTAACATTTTGACAAAAAGAGGGCAATATTATCTCTTGATTTATATGAAATGGAGACACAACTTTTGGTAAGAAGTCTGGGGTGTTTTTAAATATTACACGATCCTCTAGGACTCTTAAGTAGAGTTTTCTACTTGATGAGGCTTGTAACTCGCCAATTCTCCTAGCCGATGTGATAGCGATCAGAAAGGCGACTTTCATGGATACATTTCTAACCGAAATTTGGCTAATGGGTTTGAATTGAGGATCGCAGAGACCTTCCAGGACTACATTAAGATCCCATGAGGGTAACAGTCCCCTCACAAAGGGTTTTGACCTATCTGCCCCTTTCAAGAACCCTTTTATCCATTTATTTTCCATAAGTTTAATATCAAACAAGGCACTAAGAGCTGCCGTCTGTACCCGCAATGTTCTGGGGCTCAGGCCTTTGCCTAGCCCTGCTTGCAAAAAAAATCTAAGATTTTAATAAAATCTGGGCAATCTATATCCGGACTCTCTGGTTTATACCAGGTACAAAATACTTCCCATATTCTATAATAGATTTTTGAAGAAACTAATTTCCGACTTTTGAACAAAGTATCAATCACCTTGTCAGAAAGCCCGTTTCCTTAACCTCTGCCGTTCAGCAGCCAGGCCGTCAATTTTAGCCAGTGTTTTTTCTGAAACAGTACTGGGCCCTGGGATAGAAGATCCTCTCTAAGGGGTAGCGCTATCGGGGATTGTATTGCCAACCAGTTTAACATTGGATACCACGGTCTTTTTGGCCATGCCGGGGCGATGAATATTACAGTAGTCTGACTGCGTGAGATTTTTTGTAGGCATCTGGCTATTAACGGTAAGGGAGGGAACGCATAGGCCAGGGGCATTTCCCATTCCAGGGATAGTGCATCTAATGCTAGTGGCTGGTACGCAGGATCTAGGGAGAAGTCCCGGAATTTTGCATTTTTCCTTGATGCGATTAGGTCCACTTGTGGTAGACCCCACTGGTCTGTAAGATATCAGAATACTTCTGGGTTGAGGGACCAGTTTCCCGGATCCAGTCTTTCCCTGCTCAAAAAGTCCGCCACCTGATTTTGAGTCCCTTTTAGATGAACTGCCGAGAGGGATGCAGTGTTGACCTCTGCCCACGTTAATATTTTGTTTGCCATATGCTGTAAGCGAGGATGTCGAGTGCCTCCCTGGTGACGGAGAAAGAAAACCGTAGTCATATTATCCGACAATACTTTTACGTGTTTGTCTCGCAATATGTCTTCAGATCTAATCAGGGCCTCCCAAACTGCCCTTAGTTCCCTGAAGTTTGAGGAGTGGGCACTAGTGAACCTAGACCAGGAACCCTGCAAGGCTTCACCTGCCACTTGGGCCCCCCATCCTGTACTGCTGGCGTCCGTATTTACTGTGACGCACGGAGATAGTGACCACTGGACTCCTTTTCTCAGATTTGATGGTACAAGCCACCAATCTAGGGACTTCTTTTTACCCATTGTGGTAACTTAAATTGCTCCTCCAGGGACTCCTGGGAACGATCCCAGGCAGCCAACAGTTTTTGTTGCAGGGACCTGGAGTGAAATGGAGACCAGGGTACTGCTGGAAGACAGGCCGTCATTAGGCCTAGGGTGTGCATTGTTTCCCTTACTGACACTTTTTTTTTTAATTTCCGTATTTCTTCCAAGATGTGGGAAATTTTTGTTTTGGGTAAAAAGGATCGATTTTTACTTGAATCCAGGAGAATCCCCAGAAATATCTTTTTGGACTCTGGAACAAGACTAGACATCTCATAATTAATAATCCAACCCAGTTTTTCGAGTAGATCTAGCGTCTGCTCTAAATGGGACTTCATGGTTTTTTTGTCGCTCGTGATTAACAGAAGGTCATCTAAATAAGGGAAAATTTTGATGTTCTGTTCCCGAAGGAAACTAACTGGCTCCATCATGACCTTTGTAAATATTCTCGGAGCTGAGGAGATACCGAACGGTAGGCAGATAAGTTGAAAATGGCGAATAGTGCTATTTATATAAACTGCAAACCTTAGAAGTTTTTGAGATGTCACATGAATGGGGACATGAAAATACGCATCTTTTAAATCTATTGTGCACATAACATTACCCGGACCTATTAGGGGGACCGTCGAGCGTATTGTTTCCATTTTGAACATAAGGTTATTCACGTACGCATTCCAATTTTTTGAGGTTCAAAATAACTCTAAAAGTGCCACTTGGTTTTGGAACTAAAAATAAACGAGAATAATACCCCGGCCATGTTCTGTCTCAGGGACGGGAATAACTGCTCCTATATTGATTAAATTAAATACACCTTCCTCCAATCGTGCTTGGGAGTCGGCGGGGACTGCAGAGGTGTTATGCAGAAATTGTCAGGGGGCTTTGAGTTTAGTTCTATTTTATAGCCTGAAGAGACTATCTTCAGTATCCAGGGACTTTTTGAAATCTGCAGCCAATTTTCTGAGTACTGATGAAGTCTACCCCCCACAGTAACTTATCTTGGGTCAGGCCTAGGGGGAAACCCTGAAGTTCTCCCTCTACCCCCTTTCGGGTAGGACCACCTACCCGACTTCCCCTTGCTTTTTCCTCTCGGGATATAATCTCTTCTGAAGTGTATGGTTTTCTTGGGCAGGTAATCGGTCGGAAAGCCTAGCTTTTTGTCCGCCGCTTTCTCCAAGATCTTATCCAGAGTTGGTCCGAAGAGGTATTCGCCCACGAGAGGAATCGTACACAATCTGGATTTGGACATTTGGTCTCCTGCCCACGATCTGAGCCATAAGGCCCGTCTAGCAGAGTTCCCAAGTCCTGCACTTCTTGCCGCGAACCTAACGGACTCCCCTGATGCATCTGCTAAAAAGGCCGTCGCTTTTTAAATCAGGGATAGGCACTTGAGGAGCTCTTCCCTAGGGGTCTTCAAGTGCAGGTGGGAATCTAGTTGGTCGAGCCACAGGTATAGAGATCTCACCACAGACGCGGCCACTATGTTGGTCTCTATAACTGTAGTAGCTGACTCCCATGCTCCTTTTAGAAACCCTTTCATTTTTCGCTCCGTTGGGTCTTTTAGTTGGGAGCAATCCTCAAATGGGAGTGCAGTCTTCTTTGTTAATTTTGCGACCGGTACGTCCACTTTTGGGATCGTCCGCCATAGAAAGGCCTCTTCTGTAGTAAAAGAGGGTCTCTTTCTAAAGTCTTTTTGGATGATGGAACCCCGTCTGGGTTTGTACCATTCATCCAAGATCATGTTCCGCAAATTTTCATTGACAGGAAAGCACTTCTTGTGACGGGGTCTGAGGTTCCCAAACATTTCGTTCTGTACTGATCTCACTTGCGGTGTATCTGTTACTTCCATAATATTGCGCACTGCGGAAATAAGTTCCTCCAGGTCCAAAAAAAATATTTTTTGTCTCCTGGCGTGGGGGTTGACACTTCCGATGAGTCATCTGAAAACTCCCTCTCGGAGTGTTCGGGTGAAGAGACCCCATAATCCCTGGTGCGGGCCCTTTTCCTGAATGGCCCCGGCTAGGAGTCAAAGGTTTGATCTATTAGCGCCTGTACTTCTTCACGCACCATTTCCCGAATACCTTGTAGTAGGTTGTGTTGCTCGTCTTTTACTATTTTTGTAGCGCAGTCCAAGCAGATGGGTCTCTTAGCGTTATCGTCCACTTTTTTGGCGTATAACGCGCAACTTTTTATCCTCTTTTTTTTCCAGTTCAGTTTTTAATGCTTCCTCCTATAAGGAGAAGCCATTACTAATACCAGGTGTGAAAGCCATACTCACAAAAATGTTCCCATTTTTTGTCCAAGTGGACTACTTACGGTTGGCACAATCCTTTTTTCTCCCTCAGCGCTGTCCATGGCACCTGTCAGCAGAAAAAGGAGCCTGGGAACATGGAGGATTTTTTCCCAGATGGAGTTTGAATTTGGCGCCTTTAAGCGCCAGCGCTGCGTCTGACTTCATCGCGCACGACGCTGCGCCGCCCCATACTCGGAAGCCAGCCGCCGCTCCGCCGAGGAACAGGAGCGCAGAGCAGTCGCACCTGCCGCTCCCTCCCCACAGATGGTGCCGACATCCAGATGGAGCCGTGGAACTGCCTCCCCTGGCCGGATACCCAGCGCCCCGGTGAGTAGCGCTCTGCAGCCCGCAGCCTCCATCCACAGAGAACTCCCTCCTGTGTCCGTTTGGGACAGAAAGACACTGGAGTCAAGCGGTGGGAGGTGGCTTTTAAAGAACTCCTCTTCCTGTCCCAGGGAACACAGGCGGAGCAACCTCCATGTGTGCTGTCAGGATGGACGTGATGAAAATACAAGTTTTCAAAACTACACTATCAGAAAAAGATAAATTCCTGCCCCCAGAAGTTGTGGTTTTGCTGCAGTACTCGGCATGCAGTTCCATCAGATATGTAAATGATGAGAGTTGTGGTGATTAGATGAACGGTCTTGTCACCTAAGACCCTAAAAGTGGTTTTCCCCTTGGCCTATAAAAGGCTCTCGGAGGCCCCTTGTGTGTAGTGACCTTTTCCTCCACTTGTGTAGAGTTTACAGACCACTAGCTGCCTCTACAACGCAGAGAAGAGATTTCACCAGTTACCAGAGTCTGAGAGGGGGCACATTATTGGGATGTGAGAAGCTGGATGGTCATATCAATGAACTGTCCCCCAACCGGGGTTGTTCTGAACAGTGGGTGCGTGAGGGTAAACAAAATAACCGGGCTCAGGATGCCCCCTACATACAACCAGTAGAGAGGAGCGTCTAACCAGATTGTTAGGAGATGTTGGGACCAGTGGATGTGTTGAGGGCTCACAAAGTGACCGGGCTCAGGACGCCACCTACAGACCACCTGTAGAGAGGAGCAAAGAAAGATAAACTTCCTCACCTATGCATCAGGTTGTGCTTGCTCCCGTCTTATGTTCCGTCCGTATCCTTTCTTTAGCAGGAATAACCTTCCATCCTATACTGCTCGATCCAAGCGGTTCTTTACAATGTAGACAAATGAATGGCAGGAGCTTGGATGTACGAAGGTAAAAATTCCTCTGCTTTTATTTAATTCGTGCTCATAATAACAAAGATACTATAAAACGCCCAGAGGACGCGTTTCGATCTCCTCCCAGATCTTAATCACCTCACTTACATCATACTACTTCCTTCCTTAAGAAGCAATTTCATTAGATTTACACCTGTTAATTAACCCTTTGTTCTATTAAGATGTGTACATAAACTATGGGCTCCTTGCTCCTACAAGAGCTACCACACATATGCACAACTGTTCCAACATATTAGATTAAAATAGCTGTTCACGATATATAATTATTGGCTAAATATCTTACCCTGCTTACAATACTTATATTAATGGAATACTGATATCATATAACTACAGATAATCCTCCATAAGATAAGACTTCAACGTGACTAAATGCATGAATAGGGAAAATAATAGAAGACAACAATATTTGTTACAAGGAATATAACTTTTTTATATCTTTGTCTTAAATCTCAAAATACCTCATATTTCTTATCTTAAATCTTTCTCTCCATGTTTTTCCCTATGCATTTTCTATAGGTGAATTCGCATCCAAATATTTTTTAGAACCAACTCCCTTTTACACTTACACCTCAATTATCCATATTTAGAAATAGAATTTAGATGTTTTTCATACTAACTAAATTTATACAGTTATAGATGGATCCACTAGCAAAAAAGGAGGAAGGACCTTCTGCAACCATTGATTATTTGTCCTATATAAAATTTCTTCATATTCCAGTTGTTCTAAAATTGCCATACAGATCTTGCATAAATCTTTTCATACATTTATATAGAATATATCTATATCCAGGAATAGAATTCAGGCGTTCTACATATATTCAAAGATTATACATCTATAAAGGGATCTAATATATATATATATATATATATATATATATATATATATATATATATATATATATATATATATATATCCGTATATTCCGGTGTATACAGTTGTCCGAAAAAACAACAAAAAAAAAAAACAGTACTCACCTTCCGCGGCGCTGCTGCAGGCTGTCGCTCCCTCCTCCTCGCCAACAGAGCATTGCTTTCCAGATGCAGGGCTTGAAATCCCCGCCTCCAGAAAGCTAATGCTGAATTAGCTAACTCAGGCGACGTCAGTTAGCCAACTGGCTATTAGCCAACTACAGCCATTTAATGACATCACTGAATGGCTGTGATTGGCTAACGCAGCTCCAGCTCTCATTGGCTGACGCCATCTGAGTTAGTCAATCACAGCATTAGCTTTCTGAAGGCGGGGATTTCAAGCCCCGCCTCCAGAAAGCAATGCTCTGTCGGCAAGAGCGACAGCCTGCAACAGCGCCGCAGAATGCCGCGGGAGGTGAGTACTGTTTTTTTTCCCCCCTCCTACACTATTTCTGACGAATAAGTTGGGGGGGGGGGGGGGTCGTCTTATACGCCCAGTCGCCTTATACGCCGGAATAAACGGTAAATCTGTTTTCTTATTGAGACCTTTAGAATGCCATGTCTCAAGGGTCAAAATCCAATATTCCCTCTCTCTTTAACATCTGAGTTTGATCTATATTTTGCTTTCGATGACTTATAACTTTTTCAATACCACAATAGCTGAATCCCTCTAATTTTTGCGAGTGCTCCTCAATAACAAGATTTTGTAAGAACTTACCGTAAAATCTCTTTCTCGTCTTGTACATTGGGGGACACAGCTCTGACCTTGGGGTATAGCTTCTGCCACTAGGAGGCGACACTAAGCACAAAAGTGTTAACTCCTCCCACTAGCTATACCCCTCCTGCAAGCAACATGCTAGCTCAGTTTGTATGCAAGCAGTAGGAGCAGCCAGTAGGATACAACATAGATAATAAACAACAATACTCACGAACTGTAACTCATTCCAACACCAAGTGCGACTGCACCGAGGACCCTCCCCAGGGGAGTATACGTCACAGTTCCAATACCAGACTGGGTGGGTGCTGTGCCCCCCAATGAACAAGACGAGAAAGATTTTACGGTAAGTTCTTACAAAATCTTGTTTTCTCGTCTGTTATCATTGGGGGACACAGCTCTGACTTTGGGACGTTCTAGAGCAGTACCCAAGGGGGTGGGAAAATAGAAGGAGTCGCATGTGTAAGGAAGCAATCTGTCCTTCAACTGCGACCAGCGTTGATGGATGGCTAGGTATCCCGCATGCTCAGACCGAGCCTAAAGGGGCCTAAGTATCGGCCCCATCCACCCTCTGAGGGAAGAAAAAAACAAAACCCAGACAAGGAGCTTCCGACGAGGCACATGCCTTCCAAAGAATACGGCCTGAGAATATGACCTTGCTGGCATAGTAACCCTGAATTGCTGCAAGGCAGAGTCATTGTAAGGAGTCCACTCTGGAAACGCAGGGATCCAGTCGGAGTTGCCCGGATTACCGGCAGCGCGCCAGCGTGACTGAAGCATGCCACCTGCACGAGGTACTCTGGCGTAGTCAACCGAGAAACCTGCCCTGGAGCGTTCCTTGGAACTACCGAGAAGGTGCCCACCGATACCTCACCGAAGTGGATCCCGATACTGGCGTCAGGCCATAGAGGTTAGATAACAACCGTTTCCTGTACCATCCGCACAAAATAGGCATCCAAAGATGGAGCTGTGGAGCCATAGGCACCAAAACATGAGGGTTGTGGGCCTTCTGCCAAGCGACTTAGTTGTAAGTCAGGTCCCATATACCTCCAGGTATTTAACCTCATCTCCACAGTCCCTCCGTGAGGAAGGAACAGTCGAGTCCAGACGCCAGTGAGAACGACCTGTTGAGATATGAAACCGTCTCATGCTGGAGTCCCGTGCTGCCCATGGTTGGAAGGCCAGCCATGGCGTCGGCTGTCTGATTAGCTGTAACTTGAAAAGGGTGCGTGTGAGGAAAAATTTTGTTCCGTGATCCTGCAACAATGCCCACGGCGTCAGCCTCTGCATGGCCCCATGGGTATCCGAGGACATCTGCCCATTTCGTGATCAACTAGGGCTGGCCCCGTGCTGGGATACAATGTAACCGTGTGACTCCACTGGGTACAGAAAAATTGACCGCACAAGGCAGCAAAGGTACCCTGGTACGAGACTCACTGATCCCTTTGAGGAAACATCGGCAATAGGGATGGAGGAAGCCTAAAATTGCAGACAGTACAAGTATGGACTGTCTTACGCTGTCCTGCAAGTCATAATGCAGGGAGAGCAATGCAGGAGGGTCGAAGCGAGTCGCTGGAGCTGTCTGCCTTAACCCCATTGGACGTTTTACCTTCCTATACAATCAGTCTCGCAAGCGACTAGGAAGGCCTAGTTTGCTGCGACCGTTTAGAATACGGAGCACTTCTACGGTCAGTCTCCCCATCCCCAATCGGAGAAACGTGGCCTGTGCTGCACCCGACCAGGGTCAGCAGGAGCTCTGTCTCCTGCAGAGGGCTATCCACGTCC
Organism: Eleutherodactylus coqui; assembly: GCF_035609145.1. Classification (NCBI taxonomy): domain Eukaryota; kingdom Metazoa; phylum Chordata; class Amphibia; order Anura; family Eleutherodactylidae; genus Eleutherodactylus; species Eleutherodactylus coqui. The sequence goes on from NC_089846.1 coordinate 69,243,887, forward strand.
TACTGACGCAGCTGTAGAACTAGCAGCCCATCATTCCTAGAGAGTACAACATGCCATGTAGCTCAAAGAATGCCCGAAGGAAACTAACTCGGCATTACAAAGCGCCGCCGGAGGGGCGCCCCGCGTCACTTCCGTATGCGGCTCTCCTGTCATCGTAGATCGCCCCAAGTTGCCTGTAGGAAGCTGCAGGTGGTCGCTCCAGGGGAGCTAGCCGTTAGGAAAACCGTCCAAAGCGCAAGCTTCTGTAGGGTGGAGGCGAATACGACGTGCTCACCAAATTCCTGAGAATAGTATATTCCTCAGAAGGGTACCACAAGACTTAGCCAGACCAAAAGGAAGCCCAACGGCTGTTCGACTTCCTCAAGAGTTTTGGCCTGCATACTGCTGCCTTAACAGCTTGCTCCACACAAAGCCCAAATACATGTTGTCCATAAGGTGACTAATTTTTGAGTGAATATAACTCTCGTACAATAGCGAGACCACATACCAGACGTGGTACTAGCCGGGACCTGTCCGCGTGCTAACCCGGCATCGGACCTAGCGGTCTGGTTGCCTGCAGGGAAAGGCGGGGGTCTAGCTAAGGCCAGGGCAACCCGGTCAGGCCTGACATCAAGGCCGGGTACCGCTGATAATCAGCTTGTAAACCAGTACAGCAGCAGGAAGCGCACTTGATATGCGGCTCTGTCCTGGACTGCGACCCAGGGTGCAGGAAACTACTGAGGGGACGAAGCTGACCCCTGCTCAAACCAGTGAATGCGCTGCTTCGGGCATTGAAGTACCACCGGTCTCAGCCGCCTAGGGTACCGCCGACAAGCAGCTTGAACCCTGTTGTACGTAAGGCAAGATATTCTCCGGCTGGATGCAGTCTCGTTCCTTAACGAGCACGCACATAGTATGTGACCCTTGCAAGCCGCTGTCATCGTGTCCTCCTGGACACGGACACTGTGGTGCGATTGTCTGTAGAGGAGTTCAACCGGATTCAGGACAGACATGAAGAAAAATGAGTCCAGAGACTCCCTGTGCGAATACTGACAAGAGATCGCATACTGTTATCTGTAGGATGAGATTCTCTCCGCTTAATCTCGAACTACAGCGCGGGCGCACTTGGTATGTGGCTCTGGGCGCCCCGCCTGCATGTCCTCCTGGACGCGGACACTATGGTACATGTGGCCGCGGGGGGAACCACAGGGGAGCTGCCAACATGTAAGGCTCAACCCAGTGCGGAGCCGACATGGGGAACGATGAATCCAGTCAGCGAGCCCCGAGTAATGCTGACAAGAGTTCGCACACTGTTGTCAGTATATATAGAGCTGTAGCGAGAGCGCACCTGGCATGTGGCTCTGGCCGCCCTGTCCACGTGTCATCCTGGAATTAGACACCACGGTACTGCTAGCTGCAGGGAACTGCAGGGGGGCAATCGGGGAGCTTCCGTCAGGCAACGCTCAACCCGGTCCGGAGCAGATATGGGTAGCGAAGATTCTAGCGATTCCTTGTGCGGTACTCCTTCTGTATGGAAGGTACCGCAGGTCTCAGCAAGTTCGGTACGCTGTAGGCTCTTGCGGCCCCGTCCATGTCATTGCAGGGGTAATAGGGGCGCTATCAGCGACCAGGGAGCCACCCGATAGCCTGTCTGTAATATGGAAAGGGTCCCAGCGACCTCAGTTTCGCTGAGAGGATTGCGTAAGGAGTGGTCAGCTGCTGCCTGCAGGCAAAGCGGGTCGCACAGCAGCATTATACGCCAGCCTATGACAATCAAACGCTCCGAACGTCGTGAGCTACGCAATCTGTTCAGCAGCAAGGCAATGGTGGCCGTGCTACATGGTTATATACAACCCATCCTGACCAGCGGCAACGCACCCAGGAAACGTGCGACCAACGCTGCTGTAGGGGGGTGATGCTGGTGCACAGCCTCTAAACCCGCGGGCGGGAAGCGGGTAAGGCATACCCGCGTGCTGGTATAATGGACGCAGGGCGGCTTCCCATCCCTATCACGAGGGCGCAGTAGGAGGCGTACGAGTGTGGCACCAAGCTTAAAAAGACAGCCATGTGTAGCCGGCGGACCGGCTGTGCGGCGCTACGCAAAGAGAGGGACGCAGGGTAGGCGCCTGCTCGGCGCGAACATTCAGGCGCCCGCTCGACGCGAACATTCAGGCGCCCGCTCGACGGGAAAATGCAAAGCGCCCGCGTGCTGGTATAATGGACGCAGGGCGGCTTCCCATCCCTATCACGAGGGCGCAGTAGGAGGCGTACGAGTGTGGCGCCAAGCTTAAAAAGACAGCCATGTGTAGCCGGCGGACCGGCTGTGCGGCGCTATGCACGCGCTACGCAAAGAGAGGGATGCAGGGTAGGCGGGAAAATGCAAAACGCCCGCTCGGCGGGAAAATGCAAAACGAGCCATCAGCCGCGAGGGGGGGGGGGGGGGGGGGGAGAGCCATCAACCGCGGGGGGGGGGGGGGGGGGGGGCCGGAGCCATCAGCCGCGCCGGAGGGGGGGGGGGGGCGGGGCCGGAGCCATCAGCCGCGCCGGAGGGGGGGGGGGCGGGGCCGGAGCCATCAGCCGCGCCGGAGGGGGGGGGGGGGGGGGCGGGGCCGGAGCCATCAGCCGCGCCGGAGGGGGGGGGGCGGGGCCGGAGCCATCAGCCGCGCCGGAGGGGGGGGGGGGGGCGGGGCCGGAGCCATCAGCCGCGCCGGAGGGGGGGGGGGGGGGGGGGGGCGGGGCCGGAGCCATCAGCCGCGCCGGAGGGGGGGGGGGGGGGGCGGGGCCGGAGCCATCAGCCGCGCCGGAGGGGGGGGGGGGCGGGGCCGGAGCCATCAGCCGCGCCGGAGGGGGGGGGGGGGCGGGGCCGGAGCCATCAGCCGCGCCGGAGGGGGGGGGGGGCGGGGCCGGAGCCATCAGCCGCGCCGGAGGGGGGGGGGGGGGGCGGGGCCGGAGCCATCAGCCGCGCCGGAGGGGGGGGGGGGGGCGGGGCCGGAGCCATCAGCCGCGCCGGAGGGGGGGGGGGGGGGCGGGGCCGGAGCCATCAGCCGCGCCGGGGGGGGGGGGGGGGGCCGGAGCCATCAGCCGCGCCGGAGGGGGGGGGGGGGGGCCGGAGCCATCAGCCGCGCCGGAGGGGGGGGGGGCGGGGCCGGAGCCATCAGCCGCGCCGGAGGGGGGGGGGGCGGGGCCGGAGCCATCAGCCGCGCCGGAGGGGGGGGGGGCGGGGCCGGAGCCATCAGCCGCGCCGGAGGGGGGGGGGGCGGGGCCGGAGCCATCAGCCGCGCCGGAGGGGGGGGGGGGCGGGGCCGGAGCCATCAGCCGCGCCGGAGGGGGGGGGGGGGGGGCGGGGCCGGAGCCATCAGCCGCGCCGGAGGGGGGGGGGGGGGGGGCGGGGCCGGAGCCATCAGCCGCGCCGGAGGGGGGGGGGGGGGCGGGGCCGGAGCCATCAGCCGCGCCGGAGGGGGGGGGGGGGCGGGGCCGGAGCCATCAGCCGCGCCGGAGGGGGGGGGGGCGGGGCCGGAGCCATCAGCCGCGCCGGAGGGGGGGGGGGGGGCGGGGCCGGAGCCATCAGCCGCGCCGGAGGGGGGGGGGGGCGGGGCCGGAGCCATCAGCCGCGCCGGAGGGGGGGGGGGGCGGGGCCGGAGCCATCAGCCGCGCCGGAGGGGGGGGGGGCGGGGCCGGAGCCATCAGCCGCGCCGGAGGGGGGGGGGGGCGGGGCCGGAGCCATCAGCCGCGCCGGAGGGGGGGGGGGGCGGGGCCGGAGCCATCAGCCGCGCCGGAGGGGGGGGGGGGCGGGGCCGGAGCCATCAGCCGCGCCGGAGGGGGGGGGGGGCGGGGCCGGAGCCATCAGCCGCGCCGGAGGGGGGGGGGGCGGGGCCGGAGCCATCAGCCGCGCCGGAGGGGGGGGGGGGCGGGGCCGGAGCCATCAGCCGCGCCGGAGGGGGGGGGGGGCGGGGCCGGAGCCATCAGCCGCGCCGGAGGGGGGGGGGGGGGCGGGGCCGGAGCCATCAGCCGCGCCGGAGGGGGGGGGGGGCGGGGCCGGAGCCATCAGCCGCGCCGGAGGGGGGGGGGGCGGGGCCAGAGCCATCAGCCGCGCCGGAGGGGGGGGGGGCGGGGCCGGAGCCATCAGCCGCGCCGGAGGGGGGGGGGGCGGGGCCGGAGCCATCAGCCGCGCCGGAGGGGGGGGGGGGGGCGGGGCCGGAGCCATCAGCCGCGCCGGAGGGGGGGGGGGGGCGGGGCCGGAGCCATCAGCCGCGCCGGAGGGGGGGGGGGGGCGGGGCCGGAGCCATCAGCCGCGCCGGAGGGGGGGGGGGCGGGGCCGGAGCCATCAGCCGCGCCGGAGGGGGGGGGGGGCGGGGCCGGAGCCATCAGCCGCGCCGGAGGGGGGGGGGGGCGGGGCCGGAGCCATCAGCCGCGCCGGAGGGGGGGGGGGCGGGGCCGGAGCCATCAGCCGCGCCGGAGGGGGGGGGGGGCGGGGCCGGAGCCATCAGCCGCGCCGGAGGGGGGGGGGGGGGCGGGGCCGGAGCCATCAGCCGCGCCGGAGGGGGGGGGGGGCGGGGCCGGAGCCATCAGCCGCGCCGGAGGGGGGGGGGGGCGGGGCCGGAGCCATCAGCCGCGCCGGAGGGGGGGGGGGGCGGGGCCGGAGCCATCAGCCGCGCCGGAGGGGGGGGGGGGCGGGGCCGGAGCCATCAGCCGCGCCGGAGGGGGGGGGGGCGGGGCCGGAGCCATCAGCCGCGCCGGAGGGGGGGGGGCGGGGCCGGAGCCATCAGCCGCGCCGGAGGGGGGGGGGGCGGGGCCGGAGCCATCAGCCACGCCGGAGGGGGGGGGGGGGGGGGGCGGAGCCATCAGGGCGGCGCCCAACAGCACACCAGGGGGGCTACGGACAGAGTACCGCGGGCGGCGCCCAACAAAATGGCTGCACACTAGCCGCGGCCGCCCACACAAACAGCCGCGGGGGGGACCGCAGCCATCAGCCGTCACCAACAATCGCGGGCGGCTGGAGTACATCAGCCGCGGCCGCTCAACAAGCAACCGCGGCCGCCCACAAAACAGCCACGACCGGCGCGTTAACCACGGCCGCCCAACGCAATAGCCGCGGGCGGCCACCACCCCAAAGTCGCTCACCAAAACAGCCACGGGCGGCCAGCATCACAAAGACGCGGCTGCCAAACAAAAACTGCCAGGGGCGGCCGGCAGCACATGGCCGCCCACTCACCAAACAGCCGAGGCACATAAGCCGCGGGCGCCCACCAAAGAGGCGCGGACGCCCACCGAAAGCAACACACTGCAGCAGGAAGCAGCGCAGCGCGGCATAACAAGCGGCGCGGCCGCGCATCAGCCGCGGGGGGAGGGCAGCGCAAGCACATCGCGGCAATAACAAAATAAACCCACATACTTACCTCTTGACTGAGGTAAGGTGGCTCCCGGGCTCCAGCAGAGCTTCTCCCCATCATCGCCTGCCTTTGGTGGGGCAGTGGATGCCGGACCATAAATAAGGGGGGCTCTATGGCTGGCGGGTCACACTCAGTTTGGTGGCCGAGTGTGCCTCCTTTTCTTCTGAGGGGGCCCGGCATTTAACAGATGTCTGTAGTTACGTCTGTTCGCCGCCCTCGGTGGGTTAACGGGGAGAGTCCTGCCTCCCCATTATGCCCTGGCCTTCCGGAGAAAAAAATAGTCTCAGCAGGAGAGACAGTCCTGCCTCCTAGACACTAAGCTAAAAACTGTGCTAGCATGCTGCTTGCAGGAGGGGTATAGCTAGTGGGAGGAGTTAACACTTTTGTGCTTAGTGTCGCCTCCTAGTGGCAGAAGCTATACCCCAAGGTCAGAGCTGTGTCCCCCAATGCTAACAGACGAGAAAAAGTGTTTACACACACGCATTATATACACATACATACACACAGTCGATCACCCCTGGTACCAGGGGCAATAACAGCACAGCGATATGTACAAGACGTCCTGTAGCCACGTGTTCCTCTCATGGCAGCTTTTAAGAGGCAGCAGCATCATGCTCAGCCATACACACATTTGTATGAAAGCTAGAAGCAGTACAACAGGGTACTAGAGCCTCCATATCACATCTGCTATTAAAGCTAGAAGCAGACCAACAGGGTAATAGAGCCTCCATCTCCACCTGTATCACATCTTGCATCCAAGCTTGAGCTAGTACAACAGGGTACTAGAGCCTCCATATCACATCTCACAGGGAAGAAGGTGGATCCAGGAAACTACAGGCCTGGGAGCCTGACTTCTATACCGGTAAAGATCTTGAAACAAATTATTAAACAGCATGTATGCAAGTACTTGGATAAAAATTGAGTAATTAATCAGAGCCAGTATGGGTTTGTAACAAAGTCATGCCAGACAAATCTGATTTCCTTCTATGACAGAATACCATACAAGGCAACCATTAGGTGGATTCACAACTGGCTGAGTGATCATAGTGAAGAGAGGATTCAAAAAGTTCTAGAAAAGCTTAAACAGTGGTATTTAACAAGTAGAAATGCAGTCCTACATCTGTGGAAGAAAAATGAGAAAAAGCACATACAGAATGGGAGGAATCGGGCTAAGCAGCAGACCATGTGATAAAGACTCGGGAATACTAATAGATCATAGACTGAACATGAGTCAACAATGTAATGCAGCAGCCAAAAAGGCAAACAATTCTGGGATGCATTAAAGGGGTTGTCCCGCGCCGAAACGGGTTTTTTTTTTCAACCCCCACCCCCCCCCCCCGTTCGGCGCGTGACAACCCCGATGCAGGGACGTACAGAAAGCTTACCGGAGCGCTTACCTTAATCCCCGCGCTCCGGTGACTTCTCTACTTACCTGTGAAGATGGCCTCCGGAATCCTCTTCCTCCGTGGACCGCAGCTCTTCTGTGCGGTCCATTGCCGATTCCAGCCTCCTGATTGGCTGGAATCGGCACGTGACGGGGCGGAGCTACACGGAGCCTGCCTTCTGCACGAGCGGCTCCATTGAAGAGAGCAGAAGACCCGGACTGCGCAAGCGCGGCTAATTTGGCCATCGGAGGGCGAAAATTAGTCGGCACCATGGAGACGAGGACGCCAGCAACGGAGCAGGTAAGTAAAAAACTTTTTATAACTTCTGTATGGCTCATAATTAATGCACAATGTATATTACAAAGTGCATTAATATGGCCATACAGAAGTGTATAGACCCACTTGCTGCCGCGGGACAACCCCTTTAAGAGAAGCATAGAGTCTAGATCACGTGAGGGGGGAGCGGGGGGGGGTACTTCACCTCCAGCTGCCTGATTCCTCTCCTTCCTGTGAGGTTACAAACATCTGGTTGGCAGTCTTCTGCCTGCCAACCCTACGGTAGGTAGGGACTGCCTACCTTGTTCAGAGATTGTTCAAGAGAGCTATCTCTGAAATAGATGACAATTCCTTCCTAGGCAGTGAAGCTACAGCACAGGGATGTGACCTTCACTGACCCAGTTTGAAGGAATTTGAGATAAGCAGCCCTCATAACAAGCTGGTCCCAGCCTGCAGTGAGCTGGCCTGGGGCACTGGAGAAGCTCAACCAGAAGATGTGATAAGGAGACAGACAGGGAAGGAATAGGTAGGTAAGTTTAGATATATATATTTTTTTTAAATGACAAAAACCCTTTAATACCAGTCTACAAATATCTGAAGGACTGTCATAGTGCAGAGATTCAACCCTATTCTCATTTGCACAAGGAAAGACTATAGGATGAAACTGAAAGGGAGGAGACACAATTTACATATTAGAAGAAAAAAAAACTGCATGTAGCAGGGAAAAGGGGAGATAGAAGTGCTTCAGCGGCTTCTCCCCTGCCCCCTGCCACATACAGGCCCTTTGGCACACCCAAAACACCTTTGGAATTGTGTCACCCCCAGGCATCCTGTTGTCCAATCCAGCCAAACTGACAAAGGGGCTCATCCCCGAAACGTGTTTTCAACTGCTGTTTTTTATTTTGTGAAATAAAAAAAGAAGTGCTTTCACTTTTACATATTGGACCTTTTATCTTCTAGTAGCTTAAAGGGTTGCGCCTCCCCACCAGTATTTTTCCACATTCTTTTCGTCTCCTACTATTTGGTTCCGAGAGTGTCTGGGGAGGAGGAGTCAGGCAGCAGGTGCCGGGAAGAGGAGGAGCGGAGCTTCCAGGAGGTGGAGGTAGTAAGTATATATACATTTTTATTTAAACTATAAATATAGAAATTTATGTTTTTTTTCCTCAAAGTGACACGCCAGTAGAGTTTGGTTTTTTGGTGAATTTTGACACACCAAGCTCAAAAGGTTGCCCATCTCTGGTCTAGGACCACTCACCCAGTGTTGTGGAGCTTTCATCAGTGCACATTGAACTTGGGCTGGCGTTTGAACCCCTACAATCCTTGATGCTCATCCCATGGGTAATGATATTTCTCTCTAGTTAGGGGAAAATGAAACCTCAGCTAACACATTAGTGCATTTCAAGCCGTCTTCAGGGACAAGATCTCTATGGTGATAAACGCCATTAAGCAGGACTTCCTGCGAGACAGCGGAATGCCTAGTGGAAACTTTATAGAACTTAAAGGGGTTGTCTCGCGCCGAAACGGGTTTTTTCTTTTTTCCATAGACCCCAATGGATGTGTTAAAAAAAAAAAAAAAAATACATATTACTTACTCGAATCCCCGCTCTGCGACATCTTCCTTCTTCCTACTTCTTCCTTCACCAAGATGGCCGCCGGGATCTTCACCCACGATGCACCGCGGGTCCTTTCCCATGGTGCACCGTGGGCTCTGTGCGGGCCATTGCCAATTCCAGCCTCCTGATTGGCTGGAATCAGCACACGTGACGGGGCGGAGCTACGATGACCAGCTCTCCGGCACGAGCGGCCCCATTCACCAGGCAGAAGACCGCACAGCGCAAGCGCGTCTAAAAACGCCAGAAGAAAGCGAAATTAGACGGATCCATGGCGACGGGGACGCTAGCAACGAAGCAGGTAAGTGAATAACTTCTGTATGGCTCATAATTAATGCACGATGTACATTACAAAGTGCATTAATATGGCCATACAGAAGTGTATAACCCCACTTGCTTTCGTGAGACAACCCCTTTAAATTCATCTCTGACCCTTAAGATGGATGCGGTTCAGTAAGACTGCAGATAGAGGGGCATACCGCCTCCAAATATGTTTGAGCATGAGACTGTTGGCCTCTATAGAGAACCATGCAGTCCCCTAGTTGGGGGATGGTGGGGGGCAGGTCGAGTGGATACATTCTGGATTTTCAGGCTCTAAATATGATGCTACTTACTCGGTATGTTTTGAAGTAAGACTTAATATGTTAACTGTATCTTACTTGGTTGTATTTTAATACTGCTTTCCTGAATTAAAGAAATTGTAATTGGCTTCTACCTCAGTTTTTTTTTTTTACCTTCTTCTGGATCAACATGGGGGGGGGGGGGGAATAATAGGCTGAACTGGATGGGGATGTGTCTTATTTCAGGTACCTTTATACAGTACGAGTGTTGGGTGAAAAATCACCCGACAGACATTTCAGGACTAATCGCTCCTCTTCCTGCCACCCCTTATCTTCACAGTTCAAAGATTGAGCAGCTCTTGTTTACACAGAGCTGCCCATTAGTCGTTGCATGCCAGTGAGCTGAAGCCGACCAACTACTGAGGGGGGCTTCTTGCTCAGGGCCCTTTTGGGGGCCATCACCCATAGTCACTCCCAGCGATTATTCAGGTGACTATGGACCCGTGTAAATGTTCCATTACATACTTTGAGGTTTTTACTTTTTCCTGCAGTGGGACCGGATCACAATATTAAACACTCATCGCAGGGTGTGCTGCAGCGGAGCCCTCTGTGGTCACTGTAGTCCCAGGACAGCCCCCTCGGCAGAGATAAGCATTCAATGGGCATCAAGCACAGCTCCCAGCAGGAGGGCCAACTTCTGGAAATTCAGAGGATTCCCCATGCGGTTGTCATAAGAGTGTAAACGGACTCCAATGCTTACTCACATTAGTGATGTCCCCAAAAGCCGATCTCTTCTTTGCTGCCCCCTGGGGAGATGATGGGGACCGCTTGGTCTGCACACAATCCTCCTATGTAAAGGGAGCAAACAGTCATGAAGCTCTGCGCCGAAAGCTAACTTTCCACCATTACAAGCAGCAGAGCGAGGTATTCTGGGTATTCTGTGCATTTATATTTCAGCTAAACAACCTACAGCAGCTGCTCCAGGAAGGGTTTACAGAGCACCACCCTTAGATGTCCTGCATGCGCCTGCGGATACGGACCTACATGTGCACTTCTGAGTTCTAAGACTGGAAGGAAAGCTTAGTTTCCGTTGCACCCCTACCAATACTGAAGAGGTCACTGGCACTACCAATAAAGAGGGCCTGTCTCTGCACTCTACAAGCTCATGCCGCACACCCAACAAACAAACCCAACAACAACTAGCAGATGGATGGTGGAAGATACCTTCTCAGGCTGAACATTCTCCACTGCAATTGCCCTTCCTGTGCGCAAAGTTTTGGACAACGTTGGCCGAGTGCCACGTAGAGGCAACATTCTTAGGGGCCTGGAAAACAAAAAGGGTGTTACTTAAAGGGGCAGTCTAACATACTTTTGCCTTTAAAACCTACCCTATACGCCCAACCTCCCCCCGCCTCCGGCTTCCTCCGCCATACCATAAAACAGGGGTCTATGTCATATGGACGGTACTGGCTCAGAATCAAAATGTGACCAATAATCATTCTCCCACTATCAGCGCTGATCGCGGCAGGTATGGAGTTAGAGGGGGGCTCTGTGACGTCATTAACCCTCCACCATAAAATAAAGGTGGAAGGGTGGGTGGCCATAGTTTCTCATATAAAAGACTGCTAAATACATTGCAGTACAAAAATACTGCAGGAGATTATCTGAGAGATCATAAAATCGTATGTACTCTAAGGGCTAATGCCCACGGATGGATTATCGCTGCAGAATTCACAGCCAGACGCCTGCTGCGAATTCCGCAGCAATGTCCATCCATAGACATGCTGTGTTAAAAGATTCTTCCCTGCCCACGAGCGGAAGTCAACCGGGATTTTCCGCTCATGGGAGAGAAATCACAGCAATATTCTATTGTTTGTGGAAAAAGTAAAATGAAATCACACGAATGGCTTCCATTGCAGTCAATGGAAGCAGTCTGTCCCACGATATTCTGCGCAGTGGGCACTGCTGAAGTATCATGGGGATCCGCTTCATAGCCCAGCACCAGCGCATCATGCCCTGCACTGCCTAGGCACATCAGGCGAGACACTCGCGGTGGATTGGGACAGGCGAGTATAGGGTCTCTAGGGGGCTCCGGGTCCGATTCCACTGCCGGATTTCGCAGTCAGAATCCGATCCAGCCCTGGGCAAGAGGCCTTAAGGCCCATACAAAAGGTAGGGGAAAAAAAAGTAAAAACGATTCACAAACATTAAACAACCCCTTTGTGCCCTCTTTTGTAAATAAAAAAAATTAAAAGGACGCCTGTTTAGCATCAGCGCATCCATAACGACCCACACAAGCAGCAAACACTTAAAAATGCTTTTTTGTTCTTTTTGCCACCCAAATGACTAAAGGGGCGTATGCGGAGGACGAGGTCAGGGGCTTTGGTATGCTTCCCTGAACAGATGCGTTTTTAAGACGCGTCTGAAATTTCGTTCATTGGGAATTGTCCGTATGCCTTGGAGTAGAGCGTTCCAGAGGATGGATGCTGCTCTGGTGAAGTCCTAGAGGCAAGCATGTGAGGTCCATCCATATTAGAGGGGTGTTTAGGCCTCATGTCCACGGGGAAAAATCAGGCCCGCTACGGATTCTCCATGGAGAATCCGTAGCGGGTCCCTCCCGCCCCGTGGACATGAGCACTTAAAATAAGAATTAACTTACCCACAGCGGACCGGGTATTTCTTCTCTTCTTCACGGCCGGATCTTCCTTCTTCGGCTGGCGGATGTGCTCGGCACGCAGCCGGCCGAAGAAAGAAGATCCGGCCGTGAAGAAGAGAAGAACTGCCCGGTCCGCTGCGGGTAAGTTATTCTTACTTCAGGTCTCCCGCGGATGCGGGGGGCTTCCATAGGCTTCAATAGAAGCCTGCGGGAGCCGTACTCACGGGAGACCCGCACGAAAATGGAGCATGTCACGTTTTTTTTTCATGCTTTTTTTTTTTAATTCACTTTTATTGACCATCCGCGGGTATTTATCTACCCGCGGGTGGTCAATGCATCCCTATGGGATGCGGATCCGCATGCGGGTGATCCGCTGCGGATTTTAAATCCTATTTTGCCCGTGGACATGAGGCCTTAGTCTGAGTGTGTTAACAGATCAGAGGGTGCGGGCTCGGTGGTGTACAGACAGAAGCGAGGTAATGTATGGTGGATCGGCAGAGCTTTGTGGGTGAAATTGAGGAGTTTAAACTTATTTCTGCAATGGATGGGCAGCAATGCAGCGACTGACATAAAGCATCCGAGTAACAGCTGGATAGAAAAATAAGCCTAGCTGCTGCATTTAGTATGGACTAGAGTGGAGAAAGTTTGGTGCAGGGAAGGCCAATAAATAGCGAGTTGCAGTAGTCAAGTCGGGAGTGGATGCGGGCGACCATGAGTATCTTTTGCGTGTTCGTGGTGAGGAACGGATGTATTTTAGCAATATTTCTGTGGTGCATGTGGCATGTTTGGGCCAGAAATTGGATGTGGGGGGGAAATAAAGGAGAGATCAGAGTCCAGTGTGACCCCAAGGCAATGGGTATGCTGTCTGGGGGTTATGACTGTGCCAGACACTGGAATGGAGATGTTGAAGGGAAGTTGGTTGGAAGGCGGAAAGACAAGGTGGTCAGTTTTAGAGAGGTTAAAGGGGTTGTCCCGCGAAAGCAAGTGGGGTTAAGCACTTCTGTATGGCCATATAAATGCACTTTGTAATATACATCGTGCATTAAATATTGGCCATACAAAAGTTATATACTTCCCCCCTCCGGTGTTGGCGTCCCCGTCTCCATGGCGCCGACCGAAGCCTTCTTCTGCCTGGATTAGACGCGCTTGCTTCTGTATGGCCAATATTTAATGCACGATGTATATTACAAAGTGCATTTATATGACCATACAGAAGTGCTTAACCCTACTTGCTTTCGCGGGACAACCCCTTTAAGTTTGAGAAAAAGTATTAGAAACAGCATATAAACAGTCAGTGATATTTTGTTGGAATGGTTCAGAGATCTCACGGGAGGCTGAATTTGTGGATGGTTTGTCCAATTGGAGCTATGTAGATAATGAAGAGAAGGAGACCAAGGACCGAGCCATGAGGTATTATTATATCTTGACCCCACCAGGAAGCTAGGAGTTCAGAATGCAGGAACGCCCCTAGCTCCAGATTGCCTGACTTCATATAGATCCTACTAGCAGCACATGGATTTCTTTTTGACTGGGCTGGAGGCTTGTAAAGTAAGGCAAAGAGAAACAGTAATCCCTAATCCTGAAGCCTGAAGCCTAGGCAAAGATGTATGCACACTTGCGGGGAAGATAGACACCACTACTTTCGGTGGCGTCAAGATATAATACAGTCCTAGGGTACACCAACAGCAAGAGGGAGTGGAGAGGAGATAGTGCCAGCAAATGAGACACTGAAAGAGCGGTCAGAGAGGTTGGAGGAGAACCAGGAGAGAACAGCATCCTTTAGACAAATAGAGCAGAGCATAGTGAGAAGGTGGTTATGGTCGACAGTGTCAAATGCAGCAGACAGGTCAAGGAGGATTAGTAGGGAGTAGTCACCACTCGACTTTGCTCTCATCAAGTCATTTGGTACTTTTGTGAGGGCAGTTTCAGTCGAGTGTAGAAAGCGGAAACTAGACTGGAGGGAGTTGAGGCGTTAGATAGGCTGACCGCGGAGAATTGCGGCAATTCGCATGCTGCGAATTGCTGTCCGCGAGCAGAGAATTGCTATGACTCTCCGCTTGTGGATAGGGGGGCTGCGCTTTCCATAGCAATGCTATGAAAATTGTGCATTAATTCCCCACAGACAGATTATCGTTGCGGGGAACACAATGTAAAAACGTTTGTGGACAGGCAGCCTTAAGCATGAATTTGTAGGAAGTCTGCAGGCACCTTGGATTTTCTCCACAGCCGGAAAAAGCATGTTTGGGACGCGAGCCAAGGTCGTCGTGGTCTGCGATTGACGGCTCGGGTCACGCTTCATCCAGGGCATGGGTGAGGGTGGTGTGGTAGTGTTTGGCTGCCAGGTTAAGGGAGGAGAGAGATAGGGAACAGGGAGGACTGGATGGTCTCGGCGAAATATTGGGTGCGGGCGGACTGGACGTTCGTAGAGGTGCGATAGATAGGAGGGTCATGGATAGCTGGGAGTTTGTTGCAAGCGGATTGAGCGTTCTATAAAGCACATTTGAATGGAACAGGGGGAGCATTTTGGTGTGGGAAACCCTGCACGGAATCCTCCCATGCCCGCTGGCGGTACAGAGCTTTCCGCATCTATGCAATGCTCATTGCAGAAGTGCGGCGGCAGGGACAGCTTCTATTTACTTCAATGGAAGCCGTCCCTGCATATCTGCTCTAATATAAAGCATACTGCGCTTTTATTTCGGCACGAAGCGGCTGCAAATAAAATCCGTGATGTGTATGGAGAGAGGAATCATGGGGGGAAAAAAAAGAGAAAAAAAGTTTATACATCGAGCAGCAGATCGCCCAAATCGACTGAAAAGTGCAGAATCCGCTGCTCAATGTGCCCCATGTGCAGGCGGCCTTTCCCTGTGGCCGGGGCATCCATGGGAGCCCCATGTGCAGGTGGCTATATATATTATATACATACACACACTAGTCCAATAGAAGAAACGGAGCGAACAAGAAAGGGACTGCAGTGTCACCGGGGGTGGGCGCCGATGAGCGGACAATGTTACCCGTCGGGAGTCCTCAGCCTCTCTACCAGCTTCAGTCACAAAGCGAGCCGCCGGCGCTTCTGCGTCTGCCTCGTCCTCCTCCTCCTCCTCCTCCTCCACCTGCCTGCCGGACGATCCCGGAAGTCTCAGTACAGCCCGCCGGCGCTCCTGCCTTCTCCGGCTGCCTGATGG
This sequence comes from Eleutherodactylus coqui, assembly GCF_035609145.1. Lineage (NCBI taxonomy): Eukaryota > Metazoa > Chordata > Amphibia > Anura > Eleutherodactylidae > Eleutherodactylus > Eleutherodactylus coqui. The sequence continues at coordinate 69,258,925 of NC_089846.1, forward strand.
TCGGTCCCGGGAGTCTCAGTACAGCCCGCCAGCGCTCCTGCCTTCTCCAGCTGCCTGCCGGACGATCCGGGGAGTCTCAGCACAGACGCGCAGAGACACAACGTCTCTTCCCGACCGTTTGAACCTCGCGAATTCCGCCAACTATTTCCCACTGGCTTTTGCTCTGCCAATCAAAATGCTGTATTTTAACTTTTGCCGTAGCGACGAAATGTTTTTCGGAAATTCGAAAATCGGGGCCAATCAGAGGAAGCGTGGGCGGGGACATTTGAAGAAGAGGGGGCGTGCTCGTAAAGTACAATGCTGTAAGGCAGCTCTTGTGTGCGTGCCCTAAAAGTTTAAATGCCCCCCCCCTCCGCGCCGCAAGCAGCTTCGGCAATGCGAGGACAGGGGGGCCGCGCGCGTGCGCGTCGGGAGGGGGATGAAAAGCTCTTAGAAAGTATAAAGTGACTTATGGGATCCATGTGGTGATTCTGTGGTGATTGCCCCTCATCAGTGTTCCCAACCCACATCACAGTCAGCACCTCCAAACAGCTGTCTGTCCCCAGTCATCTCTTCCCTCTGGCTTTGGCTCATATTCCCAGTCACTTTCACAAGGCTTGTGAATCGGTCTGACACTGACTTACAGGAATGCTGCCTTCCAATAGGGGGCGCTCTAGTGGCAGTTCTATCTCCCATTGGAGTGACCGCAGCTTTTTTGCACCTTAGTGACCAACTAACTTGTTCCTTGAGGCTGTCTAACCTCTCCACGGACGGCCACGTGGAGCTTGTTATATTTTTTCATGGCATGGTTTTGGGGTTCATACAACATGTGGAATAAAATTAATGTTGTTTAGGGGGATCGGGGACAGAGAGGATTTCCACCGTTGTCCTTTGGATTTCATTTTTACAGCGTTCAGTATGTGGAATGACTGGTGGTCCTTGGGGGTGTGCACCGTTCCAGCCACACTCACTTTGTGCAGTTACTTTATGTTTTCACATTTTCTTACACTAAAGTTTATTTTCTAAAAGGAAGCTGTTGGGTCCCCACAAAGAAAGTTGTGGAACTGTTAGGGGGCGTGCCAAAGATGGGGATGTGTGACTCTCCAGCAGTGTCCCCTTCTGTAGTCCCACTCTCCCCAGACTCCTATAGCAGCTCTAGTTGTCATTTGACCCAGTTTTAGTAACCTACAACATTTTGATTACTTTTTATCGCTTTTTTTCTACAGGCAAGATTAACAAAATCTGCATTCCTGGCGAGTTTTTATTTATATGTTAACGACGTTCAACACAGTATAAATAATATCACACTAATTCTGCAGGTTTTCCAATTACATCTACACCATATATATTCTATCTCTGCATTCAAGGACCCCTAATTCTTTTTTTTTTTCACAGTGAGGTGCCCAGAACTGGCATAGTATTCCAGATGAGGTCTGCCTAAGGGCGGACACCCACTGGCGATATTTTCTATCTTGCGCTGCAAGAGCAAGTGAAAACACTCGCCTCACAGCGCAAGAAAGATGCCGGAATATCGACAGTCTTTTCAATGGGGCCAGCGGCAGCAGCGCTAGCCCCATTGAAAACATACGGAGAATACCGCGGACTTCTGTCACAGTTGTGATAGCTGTGGCAGGAGTTTCCTTCATTCCTGCGGGGATGAAGGAATCCTCTGCCACAGCTATCACAGCTGTGGCAGAAGTGCAGCATGCTATCCCATTGCTTTCAATGGGATCGGCGCTACCACCAGTCCCATTGAAAGCAGTGGTGTGTGGCAAACCCTGCATTATGATTTTCGGGGAAGGGCTTGAAATATAACCCCTCTCAGAAAATCTTCAAGTAGTTAAAAATAAAAAAAGTACTCACCTGTCTGCCACTCACACGCGTCCTCCGGCTGGCTCCCCGACACTGCTATCCAGCACTTTCAGCAGGTGGGGATTTTTAAATATTCCTCTTTTATCACAAATAGCATGCAAAAAGATTTTTTTTTAAAATATCCCCCCCTTTTAAAAAAAATACTCCCCCTTTTTTATAAAAAAAAATACTTCCACTTTATATTAGGGCTCCTGATTCTCAATAGAGCTCTTTTTTGTTTCCTCTCTTTTATATATACAGATAATATTTCGCATTTACAAAGAGATTAATGCCTTTCAGCAGCTAGTCCCGATCACTTCCGGTATTTGGAACGTACAGCCATTGCATTTTGAACGCAGCTGACGTCACTTCCGGTGACACACTGCCGCTCCAACTCTGAGACGCAGCGGTCCCGATCACTTCCGGTATTTTGCAACGCACAGCCATTGTCTTTGGAACGCAGCTGACGTCACTTTCGGTGACGCACTGCTGCTCCAACTCTGAGATGCAGCGGCAGAACTGGCGTCCTGCCACTTCTCAATGGAGATATAAAAAGGATCCGGACTGTGCACTCTGTATGCCAGAGTGACACAGACTCCGGTAAGTAACTCTAATATCCAAATTCTATCCTTTTTTTGAGGCACTACCCTGCTGCAAAAGGCTTCTTAAAGGGGTTGTCCCATGAAATCAAGTGGGGTTATACACTTCTGTATGGCCATATTAATGCACTTTCTAATATACATCGTGCATTAAATATGAGCCATACAGAAGTTATACACTTACCCACTCCGTTGCTGGCGTCCCCGTCTCCATGGCTCCGACTAATTTCTGCATCTTCTGGCTTCTTTAGACGCGCTTGCGCTGTTCGGTCTTCTGCTCTGTCGAATGGGGCCGCTCCGGCGTGCTCGCGCCGGAGAGCTGGTCTGCGCATCGTCATCGGGATGGTTTTTAACGGGGCACAATGTGGGGGTATGTAGAAAAAAATGTTTTTGATTTCGCCGCGGGACAACCCCTTTAATTATTTATACAACTCTTTAACAAAAAACATGCCCTTGCTCGATTTGCTCTTTATATGTTCCACAGCTTGTTAGTAGCCAACGGCCAATCTTTTGAATGGTGTATGGAGTTTCTAGGAAAATGAGTTTTGCAGTTCTGTATATACCTTGTCATGTATTTCTATATCTTCCACACATATGTATATATAGTGATATATATCAAAAGCTGCCTTTTTTTTCTTTTTCCTGTGTATTGTCATTTATTACAACATCGTGCTTTATGTCATTAGGATACATTTCTAATAATATGTCTATGTATTTTTTTGATTCCCTTCCACTTATGTAAAAAAAATTTTTTATGTATTTTAACATGTATATATATTTTTTTGTCTTTTCTCTTTTTTTCTCTCCTTTTTTATGTCCCATTATATGTATTTTGCATGTCACACTATCTCTATTTTAGTCTTTTTTGTGCTTGAGAAAGGAGCGTATCAGCTCCGAAACGTGTTGCACCTTATCTGCACCTTATCCATGTTCTGATCTCTGTGTAATAAATATATTTTATTGTAACATTGAGAGTTCCCTCTTCCTTTTCACTTCACGGACTCTCTTGATTTTATTTGAGTCAGTCACGTTTGGTATATCACGGGGCTCCCTCAGCGCAGGAGAATCTTTTTCATTTGCTTTCTGTAACCATTTCTGGAGGTCATCCACACGCCAGATTTTTCTCCATGCATGCTCTCTTTTGATGTCCCCTTCCTGGGACAGGGTTTTCCCCTTCTACCTGTGACTATTGCACATCTTCTCTACCCTTTTGTGTGTAATTTACCACAATACCATCTAGATACACAAGAGGCGCTGTCCCACTCTTTTTTTTTTCAAGGATAAATTCCTGAGGGTTCAGATAATGTGACCCTGAGGAATAATATAGAGGAAGGCTCTGTTAATGAAATTAAACAGAGCTCCTATAGTCCTTGCACTATCATACAGCTAGCTCTGAGATCCCTATAGATCGGGTAGAGGTAGCCTAATATAGACCAGATCTGAGCTCCTCAACCAAGTAGCTTAAAATGAACCAGGTCTAGATTCTAGGTCATCTATGCTGACCAAAATACTAAACTACCTAAGGTGAGAGCAGACATAGGAACACGGGACAATACCCATTAGGCTAGATAGATAGAGAGAGTAGCATAGCCTCCAGCCCTGATGATTAGCTATTTCTAATATCTCTGACCAGCTGGTTCCTGAAGAGTTGCAGGTCCAACTGAAATGCATTGAAGCACACAAATTACATCTGAATTTTTTCTATCTAGTTCAGTAGATCTCCCTTTACAGGAGGTCGTTTTTACCGTACCGCACTTACACTTGCGATCATCAGGATATGATTCTTCATCTTTTATGTTGAGGCTAAATTTATGTCTACTATAGATATTTTGTCCAGTAAATCAGTCCAGAACACTCCAACCAAAAAAAGGAGGGCGGACTAGTGAGCCGTATTATACCTACAGTCGGCTTGTATATCACAATTCCCCCACACCTGGGACTGATTTTAGATATTACTGGAAGAATTTGACTTTTTTCCATGGGAATTCAATTCTAAAATAAAATAAAACAAAACAAAGTTTGACACCTGAGACTATTCAATATAGTCCCATATAGAATCTCCCTCATTGGAATACTGCGATACGTACAAGTATATTTGTCTTTTTGTCCTTGTTATTTATGGTTTGTCTAAAGCCCAGTGTTTTTATTATATAGCAATAAAAAAGATATAGAGGCGAGGGATGAGAATAAGTATGCTCGCTCATCTCTATTTACAGGTTATAGACATTAGGTGACCAGTGGAGTTGTTCATCCGGGTCTTGGAGTTAGGTAGGAACGTTGATCCAGGGATGATTCTGACTCCATTATGGAGTCGGCAAGGAATTTCTTTCCTCCAAAGGAGCTAAATTGGCATCTGCCTTGTTCGTTTCTTTTTCATCTTCCTCTGAATCAACAAGGGGGGTGGGGGGTGGAAACAGGCTGAACTAGATGGACATTGTCTTCATTCAGCCTAGCATACTATGTTCACCGCGCGTGCGTTACTTTTATGGACTACTGCAAAAGGTAGTTTGTTTGTCTTTTTTAAACTTTTCAACTTTTTTTTACTTTTTTAATAATTAGTACTTTTTGAAACCTATTTTTATTTTTTTTCTTTAATCATAGAATGGTAGAATTGGAAGGGACCTCCAGGGTTATCTGGTCTAACCCCCTGCTCAGTGCAGAAATCCTTGTATGGGGACAAGAACATGAGCTGTTTTGATCGCTCCTATGGTATGATGTAATACCATAGCATTACATTATACTGCGATGACAGGCATTCTATCAAGCCACCCCTCAGGCATGGCTTGATATGCAAATTGCATTGACAGCCCTGGGGCTATTCCGAAGCTCCCCGGCTGCTATGACACCTGTGTTCTTCTCGCAGGGGATAGTGCTGGACCCCTAAACATTGGTCAGGGCATTTAAATCTACTGTCAGAATTGAATGCAGCATTTAAAGGGTTAACAGCTTTGATGAGTGGCGCGGCATATCTGAGCTGTTGCTTCCGGGTGTCAGCTGTAAGAAACAGACACCCGCGTTGTATAGAGCGAGATTGCCCCGCGATCTCCCTTCATACATACCCTGAAGCTGTAGGACATAACTATACATCCTGGAGCGTTAAGGGGTTAATAGTGTGCCGCTATACCTCTTTTAATTTACCCCAAGACTTTATTTGCTTTTGCAAGACTTGATAGAGATTGATTGCTCCAGTTAAGTCTATAGTCCACTAGTACCCCCAGGTCTTTTTCCATCTAACTTTTCCCTAGCAGTTTCCCATTTAGTGTATATTGGTGAAATCCGTTTCTCCTGCCCATGTGCATAACTTTACATTTATCAATATTCAACTTCATTTGCATTTTTTGACCCAAGCACCCAACTTATCTAGGTCCATTTGCAACCGTACATTGTCCCCTGTTGTATTAATTATCTTGTATAATTTTGTATCATCAGCAAATATTGATATTTTACAGTGTAGTTCCTCTATCGGGTCATTGATAAATATATCGAACAGAATGGGGCCTCGTACTGAACAGAATGGGGCCTCGTACTGAACCCTGTGGCACCCACTGGCAACGGTGGCTCAATCAGAGTATGAACCATTTATTACCACCCTCTGCTTTCTATCTCTGAGACAGTTCTTTACCGAGATACACACATTATCGCCCAGTCCGAGCTGCCTCATTTTATATATCAACTTTTAAAGGGTTAATAGGGTTACATCCTGTAGCCTTAGGGTATACATGGAGGGGGATTGTGAGGCAATCTCATTCCATACAATGCAGGTGTCAGCTGACACCTCCACTCATGCAACAGCTCAGATTAGCCACAACACTCATCGGAGCTGGTAACTCTTTAAATCCCAGCATTAATTCTGACAGTGGCATTTAAATGCCCCAATCGATGTTTGGGTTTCCTGCACTGCCATATGGTTGCCATGGCAGCTAGGGACTTTCTGAAAGACCCCAGGGCTGCTATGGCAGATTCCCTATCAAGCCATGCCATGTTATGGAATTATATCATACTGTAGGAGCGAACAAAGCATCCCAAATTCTTTTTCACTCTGGGAATTAGGAAAAAAAAATTTAAGTTTTTTATTAATTATTAAAAAATATAAGGTAATAAACGTTTAAACCCCACCCCACTCTTTGCCATAATAACAGGATCTAAATAATAAAACCCCAAAACATATTTGGTATCACTGCATCTGTAAAAGCCCAATATATCACAGTAATGCAAAATTTACCCCGCATCGGGAAGTGTCATCGGGAAAAAAACAAGCAATTCCAGAATTGCGCTTTTTTTGGTCAACCAGTCTCCAAGAAAAATGGCGGCATTGTTGTGTTACGGTTTACTACCCTTGATACGCCAGCCTGGGTGCCCTAGATCTCACCTGCAACCCCTGCCTGCTTGCCTTCACTCCTGGCTAACCCCAGGCGGGCAACTGGGTGGCGGTCCCTACTCTCACAAGAGACCAAAAAGAGATGCTGGCGTACCTGGTAGGGAGGAAGAATACCGACAGAAAAGGCAGATGTAAATAACCAACACAAACAATACTAAGCTGAAGTGAGGCAGATGGAAAAAACAGGCAGATAATAGCAAAGTATAGCAGATAAGATGACAGAAGCAGGAGACCAAGAGAGGCAGACTAGCTATCACACTGAGGGAAACCAATAACTGGCAGTGATTGCAATTCTCTGTCCGACCTTTAAACAAAAGCCTCCGCCCAGGGGCAGAGAGAGGGAGACAGCCAACTCCTAACAGAACATAATAAAAGGTAGCTCGTGCATGGCAGCTGCACTCACAGGTGCGCGCGCGCGCTACCAGCACCACGCCGCTCATGCCAGCCAGGCACCCATGCCCCGGCACCCAGACAACAAGTCGGGGGGAAGTGCCCTGACCGTGGGACCCCGCACACCGCCGCCCCAGGAGGACCAGCAACTGCCCCATGGTAACATGTTGAACTCGCGGAGCCTGATGACTTTCATCTCTGCCTCCCTCCCACATGTGGTGGTTCATCGAGAAAAGTTGGGGGTGGTATGCATCCATGGGGACACTAAAGGCTCTCCGGTTTCCAATATGTCTATAAGCACTGTCTATGGGGTTTGTGTACAGAAGGTTGGGGTGGTGAGGAACTTACTCCACCCAGTGATAATCAGAAAAGACTTTCCTCAATTCTGGAGCTTGTGGGCTAAGCTGTCGCACCCCATTGTTCAGGACGGTGCGTCAGGACACAGCAAGGTTGCTTTGGACAATAAGGCTGTTGATCGGAAGTTGCTGTTCCCCGGTTTGACCGGGGAAGATGAGTTACCTTCAGAACTCCAGATCCCTGATCTCAAGGTATCACTGGGTAATTTTGGGTCTGCACAACGTAATGACCCCAATGTTGAAGCATGCCTTTGAAAATGTAACTGTGTTGAATGGTGTTCCTCAAGATGCATGGGTCGAGGGGAGGTTCCCTCACTTTTGTATTAATAATGAGTTTTTATACAGAGTGACAAAAATTAGAGAGGAGGCGGTGGAACAGCATCTGGTACCTGGTTGCGATAGATAAACAGTCTTATACGTCACCCATTCACACATGTTGGGAGGCCATTTAGGGGGCAGAGAAGACACAGAAGCGCATTCTGCAGAGGTTATTTTGGCCAGGCTGTTATAAGGTAATGGCAAACTTCTGTCAGGCCTATACCACCTGCCAGGTGAATGCCCCGGCTCCCCATTTTAAAAGTACCTTGGTTCCATTACCCATAATTAAGGTGCCGTTTGAGCAGATTGCCATGGACCTCGTAGGGCCTCTGGTAAAGTCGGCCAGGGGTCATCAGTACATTCTGGTAGTGGTATATTATGCAACCAGGTATCCAGAAGCAGTTCTGCTGAGAAATACCTTGTTCAAATGTATTGGGAAAGAGTTGGTACACATATTTTCCAGAGTGGGTCTGCCTAGGGAAATATTGACAGATCAGGGGATGCCGTTTATGTCCAAGGTGATGAAGGAACTCAGCAAACTGCTGAAAAGTAAGCAGTTGCGGACTTCTGTCTACCACCCCCAGACTGATGGGCTGGTAGAAAGTTTTAATAAAAACCTAAAAAATATATTGAAAAAGGTGCTACAGACAGATGGCCAAGACTGGGGCAGTCTGCTTCCCTGCCTCTTATTTTCTATAAGAGAGGTTCCACAAGCATCCACAGGTTTGTCACCTTTTGAGTTGTTATATGCGCGACAAACCCGTGCGTTGCTGGATATAGTAAAAGAGACATGGGAGAGTGAGGTTACTCCGCATAAAAGTGTGATTTAGCATGTGGCCCAAATGCAGGATAGGATTGCAAAAGTTATGCCCCTGATCAGGGAGAAACTTCCTAGGGCACAGGAGAGTCAAGCCAGGATATATAATAGGTCCGCAAAGGTCAGGGAATTCAGTCTGGGGGATCGGGTACTGGTCCTAGTACCCACAATACAGAGCAAGTTCCTGGCCAAGTGGCAAGGGCCATATAAAGTCCTGGAAAAGGTGAGGGAGGTTAATTACAAAATACACCAACCAGATAGAAAAAAGCCCATAGAGATCTATCATGTAAACTTGTTAAAAGCCTGGAAGTAGCGAGACTCTCTGGTCGGTCCTTGTTTGGCAATGGAGTCAGGATGTGGCATCCAAGACGTGATGATAGCCGAAGCGCTATCAAAATTCCAGGCGCAACAAGGTAGCGAGTTTCTGCAGCGCAATGAGGATTTGTTCACTGATCTGCCTGGTTGTACCAAGATCATTGAGCATGAGATCCTTATTGACCCTCAGATAAAAGTCTGCCAGAAACCAAATCCTGGAAGCCCGTAGGGAAATAGTGTCGGTAGAAGTAAACAAAATGTTGGAACTAGTGGTAATTGAGCCATCTAAAAGAGAGTGGTAAAGCCCAGTAGTGCTGGTGCCAAATCCCTCTGGGGAATGGTGGTTTTGTAATGACTACAGGAAACTCAATGAGGTCCCAAAATCAGATGCCTACCCCATGCCTAGGTGAATGAGTTGATTGAGAGGTTAGGGTCTGCCAGGTACTTAACCACACTGGACTTAACAAAAGGGTATTGGCAAATTCCTCTCTCCGCATAAGCTAGGGAGAAGACTGCCTTTTCCATCCCAGAAGGCTGTTTTCAATATGTGAGAATGCCTCTTGGGTTGAAAGGTGCCCCTGCTACATTTCAAAGGGCAATGGATAGGTTGTTAAGTCCCCACAAAAGATACACAGCGGCTTACCTGGATGACATTGTCATCTTTAGCCAGGATTGGGAGAGCCATCTGAACAAAGTCCAGGCTGTACTGGACTCAATCAGAGCGGCTGGGTTCACGATAAACCCAAAAACATGTGCCTTAGGGATGGAAGAGGTCAAGTATCTGGGCTTTATCGTGGGAAGGGGTTTGGTAAAGCCCCAACTCAATAAAGTAGATGCTATACAGAATTGGCCCCAGCCCCTGACAAAGAAACAGGTGAGAGCCTTCTTGGGGTTTGTGGGCTATTACCGATGTTTTGTCCCTAAATTTGCTACAATGGCAGCCTCGTTATCAGAGCCAACAAAAGGGGGAAAATTCGGAATGGCCCACTGTTCACCAAAAGCAGAAGAAGCATTCATGAATCTAAAACGTGCGTTGTGTCAGCAGCCCGCATAGGTGGCGCTTGATTCTACAAAAATGTAGCCCATACGGATGCATCAGATGTAGGGCAAGGAGCAGTAATGTCACAGGAGATTAATAGCGAGGAACATCCTGTAATGTTCTTGAGCCGAAAACTTACTGCCTGTGAAAAAAACTACGCAATAATTTCAAAGGAAGGGTTGGCTATAAAATGGACTCTGGACTCTCTCTGCTATTACCTCCTGGGAAGAAAGTTCAAGCTGGTTTCGGATCATGCCCCCCTGAAATGGATGTACAAAATGAAAGGGAACAATGCCAGGGTAACAAAAGGGTTCCTGGCCTTACAAGAGTTCGACTTTGAGGTTGAACACAGGCCAGGAAAGGCAAATGGCAATGCGGATGTCCTTTCAAGGGTCAGTTGTTTGGTAGAGGTTGGTGCCCAGCCCCCCAGCTTGGGGTAAGTATGTAGCAGGATGAGAGGTGAAGTGAGGGACAGAAGGTATGGTGTGCCAACCGGCTATCCTCCATTGGAGCACTGCTGGTTCTTCAATGACAAGAAGGACGTCCTGGAACTGCTGCCACTACCGGCAGACCCGCTATGGATTTGTCTGCCATAGAGGATTGAGATGTTGGTGCCATCCCTGTGAGAAATCATGTAGGTGCTACAACTGGACCCACAGATGCTGCCGTCCGGAACCAGGCCACCACCATGCCATGGCTATAGGTGAAAAGACCAGCCTTCACTCAACGGAAGGGGGTAATGAAATTCTCCCCAGGCGAAGGCTGCCACTGATACCCCCACAGTCAGCTGGTGCCTAGACTACTGTGAGCAGCAACAGCACACAGTCCCAGGTAGAGCCCACTGTCCCCACACAAGCCCAAGCAGAGACTATTGACCATATGATTGGAAGGACCTCCGTTGTTGAGACAATGATCAGGCACCTGGTCACCACAGGCCCAGTCTGCTTACAGTACCCTTAGTGGATACTTTTCAATGAGAATAATATAGAGGCCCTGAAATACTTACCCAGGCACCTGTGGCCATACATGATGGGGTACCTGTATAACTATTTTACCTTCAACTTTAAGATTAATTGTAAATTCGTTCTTTATGTAAGTGAAAAATATGGACTCCCTTTGGGTTGAGCAACTTATTAATTTAAAGACATTATGGACTCCTGTGGTTGAGAGCCATTCCTTCATCTGCTTTGCTTGACGGGGAACAAGTAGACGCAATTGTGTGTAAATATGGACAGCGTGCTCTGACCTGCACTCAGAGACGAAGTATTGCAACAGTTAAAAGTAAATTTGGCTGACACCAAGTCCAAGCAACGAAAGTTACATTTGTTACCAAAGGACTATTTTCTGCGGACAATTATTATACCTGAAAATGCCTTAAGTTAATAATACTTAGAGTAATTGTTTTATTTAAACTGTTTAAGCTTTGAGTACTTTAGTAGATGTGTCTTGCTAGTATAGGGACCGCAAAGACATGAGGAGCCTTGTCGTGCCCTTGCGGCTTAAGTTCATTGGTCAATGTACATACCAATACCTCATACTTTTATAGCTACATCATCTGCTTATGAGTACAGGTATGCAAGGTGAGTGTTTTGGTTATTTGTCAGTCCCTATGTTGTGTCTCTCCTTGTAAATGATCCAATAGATAAGGTCAGTGTGCTCCTTGTACACATTCCTATAGATGGGGTCAGTGTGCTCCCCTTGTACACATTCCTGTAGATGGGGTCAGTGCATTCTCCTTGTACATTTTCTTATATATAAGGTCAGTGGGAACCTTGTACAGGTTCCTATAGATGGGGTCAGTGTGCTCTCCTTGTAAATGTTCCTATAGATAGCGTTAGTGTGCTCCTCTTGTACACATTCCTATAGATGGGGTCAGTGTGCTCCCCTTGTAAACATTCCTGTAGATGGGATCAGTGCACTCTCCTTGTACATTTTCTTTCATATAAGGTCAGTGTGCACCTTTTACAGGTTCCTACAGATGCCGTCAGTGCGTTATACTTGTACATGTTCTTATACATGGGGTCAGTGCGCTCTTTGTACACGTTCCTATACATTGGATCAGTGCACTCGTTGTAAATGTTCAAATAGATGGGGTTAGTGTACTTCCCTTGTAAACATTCCTATAGATGGGGTCAGTGTTTTCCTTGTACATGTTCCAATAGGTAAGGTCAGTGTACTACTTGTACACGTTCCTAAAGATGGGGTCAGTGCGCTCTCCTTGTACACGTTCATAGAGATGGGGTCAGTGTGCTCCCCTTGTACACATTCCTGTAGATGGAATCAATGCACTCTCCTAGTACATTTCCTTATATATAAGCTCAGTGGGCACCTTGTACAGGTTCCTATAGATGGGGGTCAGTGTGCTTCTTGTGTACATTCCTATAGATGGGGATCAGTGCGTTCTCCTTGTACACGTTCCTGTAGAAGGGGTCAGTGTGCTCTCATTGAAAATGTTCCTATAGATGGGGTTAGTGTGCTCCTCTTGTACACATTCCTATAGATGGGGTCAATGCTCTCTCCTTGTACACGTTCCTATAGATTAGTTAATGCGCTCTTCTTGTACACATTCCTATAGATGGGGTCAGTGCGCTACCCTTGTACATGTTCCTATAGATGGGGTCAGTGTGCTCCCCTTGTACACATTCCTGTAGATGGGGTCAGTGCACTCTCCTTGTATATTTTCTTATATATAAGGTCAGTGTGCTCCCCTTGTACAACTACCTATAGAGGGGGTCAGTGTGCTCTCGTTGTAAATGTTCATATAGATGGGGTTAGTGTACATCCCTTGTAAACATTCCTGTAGATGGGGTCAGTGTTCTCGTACAAATTCCTATAGCTTGGGTCAGTCCTCTCCTTGTACATTTTCCTACAGATGAGGTTAGTGCTGTTCTCGTAAACGTTCCTTTAGATGGGGTCAGTATGCTCCCCTTGTACACGTTCCTATAGATTAGTTAATGCGCTCTTCTTGTACACGTTCCTATAGATAGGGTCAGTGCTCTCTCCTTGTACAGGTTCCTATAGATGGGGTCAGTGTGTTTCTTGTATACATTCCTATAGATGGGGTCAGTGCGCTCTCCTTGTCCATGTTCCTACAGATAGGGTCAGTGCACTCTCCTTATCCACGTTCCTACAGATAGGGTCAGTGCGCTCTCCTTGTACACGTTCCTATAAATGGGGTCAGTGCGCCATCCTTGTAAATGTTTATATAGATGGGGTTAGTGAGCTTTCCTTGAAAACATTCCTATAAATAGGTTTTTGTGCTCTCCTTGTACACGTTCCTATAGATGGGGCCAGTGCTCTACTTGTACATTTTCGTACAGATGGGGTTAGTACTCTCCTTGTAAACGTTCCTATAGATGGGGTCAGTGCGCTTCCCTTGTACATGTTCCTATAGATGGGGTCAGTGTGCTCTCCTTGTACATGTTCCTATAGATAGGGTCAGTGCGCTCTCTTTCTACATGTTCCTAAAGATGGGGTCAGTGAGCTCTGCTTGTACATCTATATATATAAAATTGAATGTATGCGTGTCTGTGTGCGTGTGTGTTTGTCCTTTATGCGCTACTACACCATTTATCCGATCGCCATGAAACTTTGGGAAGTTGTTGAGTACACTCCTGGGAAGATTATAGGCATAGTACAAATATTCTATGATAAATGGCGCGTGCGCGAGCGTTGTCGACAGTTACGACCCCACCACGTAGATCGTTCGATTTCCATCATTGCCACTAATTCTCTCACTTCCCGATGTTGTAGAAACATTTAATTTGGCACGAGCATTGATTATGTCATAAATAGGAAAAGGTAATGGGTCCCAACTCGATTATTCAATTGTAAGCGCCAAAGAATTAGCGTCCAAATTTTACGTACGGAATCTAATTTTCTCGCTTCCCAATGTCATAGAAACTTGAAATTTGGCACGAGCATTGATTATGTCATAAATAGGAAAAGCTAATGGGTCCCAACTCGATTATTCAATTCTATGCACCAAAGAATTAGCGTCCAAATTTTACGTACGGAATGTAATTTTCTCACATAGAAACTTGAAATTTGGCACGGGCATTGAATATGGCATAAATAGAAAAACGCTAATGGGTCCCAACTCGATTATTCAACTGTATGCGCCAAAGAATTAGTGTCCAAATTTTACGTACGGAATGTAATTTTCTCACATAGAAACATGAAATTTGGCACGGGCATTGATTATGTCATAAATAGGAAAAGCTAATGGGTCCCAACTCGAATATTCAATTCTTTGCGCAAAAGAATTAGCGTCCAAATTTTACGTACGGAATGTAATTTTCTCACATAGAAACTTGAAATTTGGCACGGGCATTGATTATGCCATAAATAGGAAAAGGTAATGGGTCCCAACTCGATTATTCAATTCTAAGTGCCAAAGAATTAGCGTCCAAATTTTACGTACGGAATCTAATTTTTTCGCTTCCCAATGTCATGGAAACTTGAAATTTGGCACAAGCATCGATTATGTCATAAATAGGAAAAGTTAATGGGTCCCAACTCGATTATTCAATTGTAAGCACCAAAGAATTAGCGTTCAAATTTTACGTATGGAATCTAATTTTCTCGCTTCCCAATGTCATAGAAACTTGAAATTTGGCACGAGCATTGATTATGTCATAAATAGGAAAAGTTAATAGGTCCCAACTCGATTATTCAATTCTAAGCGCCAAAGAATTAGCGTCCAAATTTTACGTACGGAATGTAATTTTCTCACATAGAAACTTGAAATTTGGCACGGGCATTGAATATGTCATAAATAGGAAACACTAATGGGTCCCAACTCGATTATTCAATTCTATGCGCCAAAGAATTAGTGTCCAAATTTTACGTACGGAATGTAATTTTCTCACATAGAAACATGAAATTTGGCACGGGCATTGAATATGTCATAAATAGGAAAAGCTAATGGGTCCCAACTCGATTATCAATTCTATGCGCAAAAGAATTAGCGTCCAAATTTTACGTACGGAATGTAATTTTCTCAAATAGAAACTTGAAATTTGGCACGGGCATTGATTATGCCATAAATAGGAAAAGTTAATGGGTCCCAAGTCGATTATTCAATTCAAAGCGCAAAACAATTAGCGTCCAAATTTTACGTACGGAATCTAATTCTCTCACTTCCTGATATATATAAATGAATGTATGTCTGTCTGTCTGTCTTTTATGCATTACTACACCATTCATCCAATTGCCATGAGACTTTGGGAAGTTGCTGAGTACACTCCTGGGAAGATTATAGGCATAGTACATCTATCCTATGGTAGGTGCCGCGCGTGCGAGCATCGTCGACAGTTATGCCCCCCAGACAAAGATCGTTTGATTTCCATTTCAAGCACGAAAGCAAAAGGCATTACGACCAACGGGATGAGTGTTCAACCAGAAAATGATGCATCCACCGAACGTTTCGCAAGACAATTGCTGGATATTGAGAATGCTGAGGTAAAATGAAAGCTGTGCTGTGATTGGTTGCTATTTCTTATACTGCTGAGGTAACATGAAAGTTGTGCTGTGATTGGTGGCTACTTCTTATACTACTGAGGTTGCATGAAAGCTGTGCTGCGATTCGTTGTTATATATTATACCACTGAGGTAACATGAAAGCTGCGCTGTGATTGGTTGCTATATATAATACCGCAGAGGTAACATGAAAGCTGCGCTGTGATTGGTTGCTATTTTTTATATTGCTGAGGCAGAATAAAAGTTGCGCTGTGATTGGTTGTTATATATTATACCACTGAGGTAACATGAAAGCTGCGGTGTGATTGTTTGTTATCTAGATATATAAAAACGAATGAATGTATGCCTGTCTGTCTTCGCAGCAACACGCGACGGGTAAGCTAGTCTATATATATAAAATTGAATGTATGTCTGTGTGTCTGTGTGCGTGTCTGTCTGTCCTTTATGCGCTACTACACCATTCATCCGATCGCCATAAAAAATTTGGGAAGTTGTTGAGTGCACTCCTGGGGAGATTATAGGCATAGTACATTTATGCTATGATAAATGGCGCGCGTGCGTGCGTCGTCGACAGTTACAACCCCCCCACATAGATCGTTCGATTTCCATCATTGCCACTAATTCTCTCACTTCCCGATGTTGTAGAAACATGAAATTTGGCACGAGCATTGATTATGTCATCATAAATAGGAAACGCTAATGGGTCCCAACTCGATTATTAAATTCTATGCACAAAAGAATTAGCGTCCAAATTTTACGTACGGAATGTAATTTTCTCGCTTCCCAACGTCATAGAAACTTGAAATTTGGCACGAGCATTGATTATGTCATAAATAGGAAACGCTAATGGGTCCCAACTCGATTATTAAATTCTATGCACAAAAGAATTAGCATCCAAATTTTACGTACGGAATGTAATTTTCTCACATAGAAACTTGAAATTTGGCACGGGCATTGAATAGGTCATAAATAGGAAAAGCTAAGGGGTCCCAACTCGATTATTCAATTCTATGCACAAAAGAATTAGCGTCCAAATTTAGCCAAATTTTACGTACGGAATCTAACTCTCTCACTTCCTGATGTCATCTATATATATATATATATATATATATATATATATATATATATATATGAATGTCTGTCTGTTATGCATTACTACACCATTCATCCAATCGCCATGAGACTTTGGGAAGTTGTTGAGTATACTCCTGGGAAGGTTACTGGCATAGTACAACTATCCAACGATAGGTGGCGCGCGTGCGAGCATCGTCGACAGTTATGCCCCCCAGACAAAGATAGTTTGATTTCCATCTCAAGCACGAAAGCAAAAGGCATTACCAGCAATGGGATGCGTGTTCAACTACAAAATGATGCATCCGCTGAACGTTTCGCAAGACAATTGCTGGATATTGAGAATGCTGAGGTAAAATGAAAGCTGTGCTGTGATTGGTTGCTATTTCTTATACTGCAGAGGTAATATGAAAGCTGTGCTGTGATTGGTGGCTACTTCTTATACTACTGAGGTTGCATGAAAGCTGTGCTGCGATTCGTTGTTATATATTATACCACTGAGGCAACATGAAAGCTGCGCTGTGATTGATTGCTATATATAATACAGCAGAGGTAAAATGAATGCTGCACTGTGATTGGTTGCTATTTTTTATATTGCTGAGGCAGAATAAAAGTTGCGCTGTGATTGGTTGTTATCTCTCTTACTGCTGAGGTAACATGAAAGCTGTGCTGTGATTGGTTGTTATATTTTATACTGCTAAGGTAACATGAAAGCTGCGCTGTGATTGGGTGTTATATATTATAAAGCTGAGGTAACATGTAAGCTGCGCTGCGATTGGTTGTTATATATTATACCACTGAGGTAACATGAAAGCTGCGCTGTGATTGGTTGTTATCTAGAAATATAAAAACGAATAAATGTATGTCTGTCTGTTTTTGCAGCAACGCGCGACGGGTAAGCTAGTTTTCTTATATATAAGGACAGTGTGCACCTTGTACAAGTTCGTATAGATGTCAGTGTGCTTTCTTTGTACACGTTTCTATAGATGGGGTCAGTTCACTCACTCACTCACTGACTCACTGACAGACTCGCCAATAATTCTCCAACTTCCCGATGTCGTTGAAACATAAGATTTGGCATGAGCATTGATTATGTCCAACATAGGAAAAGTAAAGGGGTCCCAACTTGATTATTCAATTCTAGCGCAAAAGAATTGGTGTCCAAATATTACGTACGTAATCTAATTCTCTCACTTCCCGATGTCATAGAAACTTGAAATTTGGCACGATCATTGATTATGTCATAAATAAGAAAAGTTAATGGGTCCCAATTTGATTATTCAATTCTAGCGCAAAAGAATTAGCGTCCAAATTTTATGTACGGAATCTAATTTTCTCACTTCCGTTGTCATAGAAACTTGAAATTTGGCACGGGCATTGATTATGTCATAAATAGGAAAAGATAATCCATCCCAACTTGATTCTTCAATTCTAAGCGCGAAAGAATTAGCGTCCACATTTTATGTACGGAATCTAATTCTCTCACTTCCCGATGTCATAAAAACTTGAAATTTGGCACAAGCATTTATTATGTCATAAATAGTAGAAGCTAATGGGTCTCAACTCAATTATTCAATTCTAGCGCAAAATAATTGGCGTCCAATTTTACATACGTAATCTAATTCTCTTACTTCCCGATGTCATAGAACTTTGAAATTTGGCACGAGCATTGATTATGTCATAAATAGGAAAAGCTAGTGGGTCCCAACTCGATTATTTTATTCAAAGCGCAAAATAATTAGCGTCCAAATTTTACGTACGTAATCTAATTCTCTCACTTTCCGATGTCATAGAAATTTGAAATCTGGCACAAGCATTGATTACATCATAAATAGGAAAAGTTAATGGGTCCCAATTCGATTATTCAATTATAAGCGCAAAAGAATTACCGTCCAAATTTTACATACGTAATCTAATTCTCTCACTTCCCGATGTCGTAGAAACATGAAATTTGGCATGAGCATTGATTATGTCATAAAGAGGAAAAGTTAATGGATCTCAACTCGATTATTCAATTCTAAGCGCAAAAGAATTAGTGTACAAATATTACATACATAATCTAATTCTCTCACTTCCCAATGCAACAAATAATTACACAAATTTTTACTGCACAAATGTGAAATTTGCCATGATCAGTCTTTGTGTACTAAATATTGGAAATTGAAAGGGTTGCAACTTGATTATTCAATCCTATGCATAAAAGTAAGTGACCCCCTATGTAATGTAACTAATAAAACATCAAACTTAAAATTTGGCAGGACCATTCCTATGTTATGTAATTAATAACATATCTATACCCTGCAATATATGAGACAGTTATCTTCTCAACAAAAAAAAAACGCATTTAGAAATTGGAGTATATACTGACAGGAATAAAACTGACTGTCGTATGTACTGAAAGGCTGTAAAAGTGCAAAAGGAAATGGACATGGACTGCTGGGATGGAGTATGCCTTTAAGTATTACAAGGGCCTGCAACCTTCAGTCTGGGTAGGAAATTTGAATAAAAAGGGGCGTTACCTTTCAGCGAAAAAATGAGGAGAGTGTGTGAGGTGGCACATTCTGTGGGGTGACATTTTCACATACAGTCTGAGATAAATCTCTCTTCTATCTGCCTATACACTGAGAGGAATCTATCTGATCTGTGTGTTATGAGCAGCGTGTGTGAGAGGTGGCACATTCTGTGGGGTGACATTTTCAAAAAACTACCTTTTTAGTTTTAACGAGGAATTATTATTTCCTTTTAAAATTCAATTGTTTTCTTATTTGTTTTTCACAAATCTTTTTAATTTTATTTTATATACATTGCATGGTTACCTCCACGTGGTGGTTCCTGGGTAACACAAAGAACCATGCAAAATGGGGAACATATTTTTTCCCGGTATCTCTAAAGTAATCTCCCACTCCACCCACCCCCCACCCCGCACGACCCTGCGTCCACAGTTTCCCTGCGCAGCGTTCAGCTGCCCTCATGCCACACGCTCGCTTCACAGCCACACCACTCTCTTGTCTATTTATAAGTGCGTACTGGATGAGGAGGAACTGGAGACACAAACTGCAGAGGGTTGGCAGGGCCAGGCAGCAACCCTCTTTGAAAATGTGGGTGATAGCCCACAATGCTGTTGAGAATTGATGATTAATGTACGATCATCATTCCAATCTCGTGCCACCTCCGTCACAAAATTGTCAGGAGCCGCAAACGTTGGCATAAAGGTGACTCAGGTGCTAGCACTTCTACACATCTCCACAATGCAGCAATACTCTGTGTGGGAAGCACGTGAGCGGGTCCAGGGTCAGGCTCGGTCCCAGCTTCCACCTTGTGTGACCCAAGGTGCCGTGAGTTACATAGCAATGGGAAATCCATGTGTCCCCACACAATTCATTCTGTGTAGGTGTCAGATAGCTCAACTTCGCAATGGGAAGTCTTTGAGTTCCTTGAGCTCACCTATGGCAAAGTTTAACCCCGCCAAGGACCTCGGCCCACACTTCTACCCTAGTCAGTCAGTGTATTTGTGCCAGACCAGTAAAACACCGCAATGGGAAGTTTTTGTGCACCCACAGCATAGGCGAGCCTATGGAACTTAAAGATGGTAATACACATTAAGAAATCACAGTGCCCAAACATGGCAGAGTTTCACCCCACCAAGGACCTTGGCCCACATTTCTACCCTAGTCAGTCAGTGTATTTGTGCCAGACCTGTAAAACACCGCAATGGGAAGTCTTTGTGCACCCACAACATAGGCGAGCCCAAGGAACTTAAAGAATGTATTACACATAAATAATCAGAGCACCCAAACATGGCAGTTTCATCCTGCAAAGGACCTTGGCCTGGGCTCACACCCTCATTAATCGTGGGCATAAAGCGGACTCGGAATGCTTGTGCAACTGTGAATGTTCCATTAACGCAGTAAGGCTCCTTTTGTTTGGCCAAAACCAATGTCTCAGATAACTGTGGTAACACGAGAGAAAATACATGTTGCCCAGCGCTGAAATGCAGACCCCACAGAGGAGGAGGTGGCATAATAAGGCCGAGAAACCACGACCAAGGTAGAACCTGCAATACTCACTGTAGGAAGTTCGTGAGCAGGCCCAGGGTCAGGCTCGGTCCCAGCCTCCACCTTGTGAGATCCAAAGTGCCGTGAGTTAAATAGGTATGGGAAATCCATGGGTCCCCACACACTTCATTCTGTGTAGGTATCAGATAGCTTAACACTGTAATGGAAGTCTTTGAGTTCCTTGGGCTTGCCTATGCTGTCGGTGCACAAAGATGGTATTACACAGGAAGAAATCAGAGTGCCCAAACGTGGCAGAGTTTCACCCCGCCAAGGACCTCGGCCTTGGCCCACATTTCTGCCCAAGTCAGTCAGTGTATTTGTGCCAGATAGGTAAAACACTGCGATGGGAAGTCTTTGTGCACCCACAGCATAGGCAGACCCCAGGAACATTTCTGTAGCAAAAGTAAAGGCAGACCCCAGTAACATTTCTGTAGCAAAAGTATAGGCGGACCCCAGTAACATTTCTGTAGCAAAAGTATAGGCGGACCCCAGTAACATTTCTGTAGCAAGAGTATAGACGGACCCCAGTAACATTTCCGTAGCAAAAGGAGGTGAACCTCTCAAACCATTCAGTTGAAACTGTATAGGCGGACCCCAGTAACATTTCTGTAGCAAAAGTATAGGCAGACCCCAGTAACATTTCTGTGGCAAAAGTATGGGCAGACCCCAGTAACATTTCTGGAGCAAAAGTATAGGCAGACCCCAGTAACATTTCTGTAGCAAAAGTATAGGCGAACCCCAGAAACATTTCTGTAGCAAGAGTGTAGGAGAAACCTGAAACATTGGTGTACCAAAAGTATAGGCGGAACCCCAGTAACATTTCTGTAGCAAAAGTATAGGTGAATCCCCTCAAACCATTTAGTAGAAACTGAATAGGTGGAACCCCAGTAACATTTCTGTAGCAAAAGTATATGTGAACCCCTCACACCATTCAGTTGAAACTGCATAGGCGGACCCCAGTAACATTTCTGTAGCAAAAGTATAGGCGGACTCCAGTAACATTTCCGTAGCAAAAGTATAGGCGAACCCCTCAAACCATTCAGTAGAAACTGCATAGGCAGACCCCAGTAACATTTCTGTAGCAAAAGTATAGGCGAACCCCAGAAACATTGGTGTACCAAGAGTATAGGCGGAACCCCAGTAACATTTCTGTAGCAAGAGTGTAGGCGAACACCTGAAACATTGGTGTACCAAGAGTATAGGCGGAACCCCAGTAACATTTCTGTAGCAAAAGTATAGGTGAACCCCTCAAACCATTCCGTAGAAACTGCATAGGCGGAACCCCAGTAACATTTCTGTAGCAAAAGTATATGTGAATACCTCACACCATTCAGTTGAAACTGCATAGGCGGACCCTAGTAACATTTCTGTAGCAAAAGTATAGGTGAACCCCTCAAACCATTCACTTGAAACTGCATAGGCGGACCCTAGTAACATTTCTGTAGCAAAAGTATAGGTGAACCCCTCAAACCATTCAGTTGAAACTGCATAGGCGGACCCCAGTAACATTTCTGTAGCAAAAGTATAGGTGAACCCCTCAAACCATTCAGTTGAAACTGCATAGGCGGATCCCAGTAACATTTCTGTAGCAAGAGAAAAGGCGGATCCCAGTGACATTTCTGTAGCAAAAGTATAAGCGGACCACAGTAACATTTCTGTAGCAAGAGTGTAGGCGAACCCCTGAAAAAATTTGGTTACCAAGAGTGTAGGCGAAGGCCGGAAAAATTAGGACCAAGAGTACAAGTGCACCCCTGAAAAATTGCTCAACTGCTAGGGAGGTGAAACGCATAAACATTTTTAAAGATACAGCTCGCTGTTGCTTAATTTTCAACAGAGCCTGGAGGCAGCCCTGTGAAAAACATTGGTGTCTGTTAAAGTATATATGTCAACTAGAACGTAATTAATCGTGCTCAAAATCTGTATTATCTATACAGGGAATATGGTAAAAATAACTTATATGTTAGAGTGTTTTATATATATATTTAAGGACATAACATAGGTTGTATAAATAGAAAGGATAGATTGTTCTGGATAATAATACATTAAGAGTCCTGCCTGCGGAGAAAATTGAATCCAGGGCGCATGCGTTGCACTATGCCTATGCTGAATACGTATGCTTCTGACGTACACATGCGCAGTTCAGTTGGTTAGCTGAGTAACTGTAGCAACCTGACGCTTATGGATTCGACCGGCGTCCAGCACGATGCGCCTGGATCACCGGACTCCTACAGGTGAGCACTTTAATTTAAAAGGTATCAAGTTAGGGATAGATTTTGTTTGAGGAGGGCGTCTTACAGTACGTCGAAACGCGTTGCATTTTGTTTATGAACTTTTATTTGACTTCATGTCGATTGCCTTTTGATTGCCGTAAATTGAATAAATGTTATTCTGGGAATTAGTCTGAGAGACTTTGTGGGAAACCAGCTCCTCTGACACAGTCCACAGCAGGAGCGCGGACATTATATATTTTTCTCTTACTTTTGGTTCATTACTCCTCAGTTGGAGTTGTTTCTTTTTTTTTTTTGTTCTGCTGCTCTCCCATTCACGTTGGGATCGTCTGGAGGACTACACAAGTTGTTTGACTACAAGCACACCAGGATCATCGGTGCAGGCAGGATGCCGTCTTTGCAGTAGAGGCCCCGCTATGCACCAGGTGAGTCCATCTTTATTACTTGCTGTTGGGTGGCGTGGATCATTATTCTATGTCTGTTAAAGCATCAATACTTTTGAAACGTTGAAAAATTGTAAAACACTTTTAAAAAGAATCTTTTGGGCCGCAGAAAAGTTGGCAGTTTAGCGTGATGACATGCTTTTTTAGGAGGAGGAGGGGTAGTAATAATATCCAAGAGTGATTGACAAAGCTAATTCCCCCTTTTTTTGTGGTGATGGAGGATGCATTTTTCTCCTGTTGCAGCGAAAAGAATCATTAGGTTCCACTGCTTTCCGCCGGTGGAGAAGAGAAATCTGGGGAAATCTAGCTTTTGTCCATCTTTGAGTGTACGCATGTCGGCACTGGCAGTTGACAGGTGGGTACGCTTATCCGTGATGATTCCCCCAGCAGCACTAAACACCCTTTCTGACAATATGCTAGCGGCAGGGCAGGCCAGAACCTCCAGGGCATACAGCGCAAGTTCGTGCCATGCATCCAGCTTTGACACCCAATATTTTTATGGAGCAGAGGCATCACGGAGGACGGTGGTACGATCGGCTACGTGCTCCCTCACCATCTTTTTACAGTGCTCCCTCCGACTCTGCCTGGACTGGGGAGGTGTGACACAGTCTTGCTGGGGAGCCATAAAACTGGCAAAGGCCTTGGAGAGTGTTCCCCTGCCTGTGCTGGACATGCTGTCTGATCCCTGCTCCTTCCCTTCTACTTTACCCTCTGAAATGCGTTTTCTGCCTCTAGCTCTGTCAGATGGGAACTTTAGCATCACTTTTTTTCCACCAGGGCCCTGTGGTATTGCATCACTCTCGTATTCCTTTCCTCTTCGGGAATGAGAGTGGAAAGGTTCTCCTTATACCGTGGGTCAAGAAGGGTGTACACCCAGTAATCCGTGTTGGCCTAAATGCTTCTAACGCGAGGGTCACGGGAAAGGCAGCCTAACATGAAGTCAGCCATGTCTGCCAGGGTACCAGTGTGCAATACATCGCTGTCCTCAATAGGAAGATGACTTTCAGGATCCTCCTCCTCCTCCTCTTCAGCCCATACACGCTGAACAGATGAGTGGCAAACAGCATGGGTACCCTCTGCAGTATGGCCAGCTGTCTCTTCCCCCTTCTCCTCCTGCTTCTCTCCCTCCTCTTTCTCCTCCAAAACGCGCTGAGATATAGACATTAGGGTGGTCTGGCTATCAAGCAACATACTGTCATCCCCCGTCTCCTGTTCCAATTGCAAAGCGTCGGCCTTTATGCTTAGCAGCGAATTTCTCAGCAGGCAAAGCAGTGGGATAGTAACGCTAATGATCTCCGCACCATCGCTCACCAACTGGGTAGACTCCTCAACGTTTCCGAGGACCTGGCAGATATCTGTTATCCATGCCCACTCTTCAGTAAAGAATAGCAGAGGCTGACTACCACTCCGCTGCCCATGTTGCAGCTGGTATTCCACTATTGCTCTACGCTGCTCGTACAGCCTGGCCAACATGTGCAGCGTAGAATTCCATCGTGTGGGCATGTCGCACAGCAGTCGGTGCTTTGGCAGCTGAAACTGATGTTGCAGGGTCCTCAGGGTGGCAGCGTCCATGGTGGACTTGCGGAAGTGTGCCCAGATGCGGCGCACCTCGCCAAGCAGATCAGACAAGTGGGGGTAGTTTTTCAGAAACCGCTGAACCACTAGATTGAAGACGTAGGCCAGGCATGGCACGTGTGTCTGGCTGCTGAGTTGCAGAGCTGCCACCAGGTTATGGCCATTGTCACACACGACCATACCCGGTTGGAGGCTCAGCGGCGAAAGCCAGAGGTCGGTCTGCTCTGTCAGACTCTGCAGCCGCTCAGGGCTGTGTACCTCTTGTTACCTAAGCTGATTAGTTTCAGCACGGCTTGCTGACACTTGCCCACCGCTGTGCTGCACCGCCACATGCTACCGCGCCGCGTGCTACTGACTGCTGGCGACGCGCTCACACTTCTTAATTGAGAGGTAGAGGTGGCAGAGGAAGGGGAGGGTTTGGAGGAGGTGGCATAAAATGCCGCAGATACCAGCACCGAGGTAGGACCCGCTATTCAGGGTGTGGGTATGACGTGAGCAGTCCCAGGCTCTGACTCGGTCCCAGCCTCCACCAAGTTCACCCAATGTGCCGTCAGGGAAATATAGTACCCCTGCCTGCCAGTACTTGTCCACGTGTCCGCGGTTAGGTGGACCTTCCCAGTAACCGCGTTGGTGAGGGCATGATTTTTGTTGTGGGAGACTGCTGGTGTAGGGCTGGGACGGCATACCGGGAAAAATAGTGGTGACTGGGGACCGAGTAGCGTGGGACCGCTGCCGCCATCATGTTTTTTGAAAGCCTCAGTTTCCACAAGCCTGTACGACAGCATCTTCAGGCTGATTAATTTGGCAATGTGCACGTTTAAAGCTTGTGCGTGCAGGTGGGTGGCGGTGTATTTGCGCTTTTGTTCCAACGCTTGTGTCAGCGACAGCTGAATGCTGCGCTGGTTGGGGCACAGGGGAAGAGGAAGTGGTATGACCCGGAGGTGGTGAATGGCCCTTCGTCCCACCTTGTGGGGTGCTTGGCCATCATATGCCTGCACATGCTGGTGGTGGTGGCTCCCCAGCTGATCTTGGTGCAACACAGGTTGCACACCACTGTTCGGCGGTCGTCCGCTCTCTCACTACAAAACATCCACACCTTTGAACACCTAGCCCTCTGCATAGAGGCTTGTCGCGAGGGGGTGCTTTGGGAAACAGTTGGGGGATTGTTCGCTCTGGCCCTGCCTCTACCGCTAGCCACTCCACTGCCTCTTCCAACCTATCCTGCTGCTGCACTTGCCTCCCCCTCTGAAACCCTGTCCTCAATAGGCTTAGCAAACCAGGTGGGGTCAGTCACCTCATCGTCCAGCTGCTCTTTCGCCGAATCCTCTGTGCGCTCCTCCCTCAGACTTACTGCCCTTACTACTACCTCACTGACAGACAACTGTGTCTCATGATCCTCGTCCACAAAAAGCTCTTGAGACAGTTGCTGGAAGTCCCTAGCCTCATCACCCGGACTCCGGGGAAGTTTCCAAAGGTTGGGCATCGATCACGACAAACTCCGTTTTTTCCCGCTCATGGCAGGGACCCAAGAACAGTTCCTGGGAGTCTGCCTGCTCAGAATATGTCATTTTCATGGAGTGAGAAGGCTGGGAGGAAGAAGGAGCTGCCAGAGGATTAAGAGTTGCAGTCCCTAGGCCGGGAGTAGTGGACTGCATAGAAGACTGGGTGGTCAATACGTTGCCGGAGGTGTTTTCTGCCATCCATGACAGGACCTGCTCGCACTGCTCTGTTTGTAATAAAGGTCTACCACGCGGACCTGTAAATTGTGATATGAAGCTGGGGAGCCCAGAAACTTGCCTCTCTCCTAATCCGGCAGCAGCAGGTTGTGATTCACCATGCCCAGGAACTCGGCCTGTGCCCAAACCTTCACTTGGGAGGGGCGTGGCCTGGACATGGCAGCGAGAGCATCTCCTGCCCTGAGCTCCCGCTGACCCCACCAGCAAAACCCGCACAAATGCCAGATAAGACACATAAAAGCACCCCGGGCACTCACATGGGACGGAGAAGGATCCCCAGCCGCTCTGCTGGACCCAAAATGGAGCCGGACCCCACGTGCAGCTCCCCCGCACCATCGGAGCGCAGCAGGAGGAAGCACAAACCCGTCGGGAGTGCAGGTGACAGCCAGCAAGCCAGCGCTTCAGAAGGAGAGGAGCTGGATGACTCATCCCACGGCAGCCAGAACATGCAGTCAGCAGACGAGGTAAACCTCACCCAGCCTCCCACAACCCCTGAGAGCAACATGAGCAGGGAAGGAAGCGGGTCCCCAGCAAGAACAAGCTGCCTCCCAAAAGCAAAGCACACAAATAAAGCTGCCACAGGCAACATAGTCGCCAACCAAACACCCATAAGCAAGGGGGAGAACAGTAAAAAGAGCCACAACACACAGATCCCGGACAGAGGAAACAGGGGGAACCCTATTAAAGATGCACAGATCTCCCCACACAAACAGCCCCCAGCAAAAAGGTTCCCACACAGAAGTGAAACAGAACAGGAAGGGGGCCCCAATACGCCACCATACAGGGGCCAAGAGGTGGAACACCCCTTAACCACTGAAGCCCTGCGCCAGAGAACCACCCAGGACTGGGATCATGACCCATACGGGGCGACAAGCTACACGCAAGCCTGGGGACAAGCGGGCAAGGTCGTTCGCAACCCCCCATATGATAACGACTCCTCAGATGACTCAACACAGGACGATTCTTGGGACTGGAAGGAACACCTATGTGCGTTACCTACGAAAAGAGACTTTCAGAGGCTAGAAGACTCACATAAGCAAGCTCTGTCCCTATTACAGCAGGAACTTAAACACGTGGGCCACAGACTACAAACGGTAGAGGAAACCCAAGAAGAGGTCTTCACATGCCTAGAACAGCATAGTCAAGTCATCAATGCCCAGAACCTGCAGATAACGGAAATCTTATCCCATCTGGATGATCTGGAAAACAGACACCGACGCAACAACATCCGCGTACGAGGTCTATCTGAAGAAGTGAGCCCCCAACAATTAGAAAACTGGGCACGTAATTTGTTCAGCTTTTTACTGCAACGAGACCGCGACAAACCAGTAGAAATAGACTGCATTCACAGAAGTCTAGGACCCAGACCAGAAGACCCAGGAAAACCCCGCGACGTAATATGCCGGATCCACTACTACAAGGATAAAGAAGCTATCCTGAAACAAGCACGAGACAACAATCCATCTCTGACCCACAATGGATGCCCAATTACAATATACCCAGATCTAGCCAGGCGGACCCTGCAACTGCGCAGGGCAGTGAGACCTCTGCTTCAAGCCCTACGCGAAAGAAACATACTATACAGGTAGGGCTATCCATTCCAACTGATAGCCTCCAAGAATGGCAAAACGGCTATATTCAAGAATCCAGCAGACCTACCAAGATTCCTGGGAACCCTAGAGCTCCCCATGATAGCGATACCGGACTGGCCGACACAACCGTCACTACCAATAACAGCCGCCAGAGAGATCTGGAGAGATGCCCGACCCGGAAAAAGAAGAAGCATGGGGCATGCCAGAACCACACCTCCCACCTGAAAGACAGGACAGGATCTCACTCCGCCCAAGGGGGCCCTGAGGGACACTCTCGAGTACTTGGACCCTACCTAAAGGAGCCAACCGAAGACAGAACGACGCTACGCCGTTTGCTTTTTCTTCCCACCCCCATCCTCTCCCCCCTCCCCCACCCCACCTTTTTTTGTTTTGTTCCCCCCCCCCCTTTTTTTTTATATTACACTTTCCTCCTTTCCCTCCCATTCTCCCTTCTCATTTGTCCCCTCCTTTACCCTATTATATGCAAAATGTCTTTAATGCCTATACATGCTCTCTCATTACATCTTGATTGATTTGTGAGCTGAAACAGGCAAGCCAAAGCGAGAAGTTGGTTCGGTCCAAGTTAAAAGATGATTGTCTACGCATTGAACTGTCCACACTCAAGAGTTGCGGGTTTAACAGAGATGCCCTGTTAGGGCATCTTCTTTCTTTTTTGTTTGAAGTTAGCTGGTGGGTGAAGCGGGAGGCACACAGTGGTATCCATCCCTACGTCCCTCACTAGGCCTAGATGCCATGTGGTGCCCTCTATTCTCTGGTACACACCAGAAGAATGCCTACTTCAAAGGGTCTGGGACGTGTTTCCCTGACCGACAGAATACCAATTTTTTGTCACCTTATTGACTCCCCAATGTCTATCCTTCCACCCTATCTCTGAAACCCCTTACCCCATCTGGCGGCAGCCGACACCAATAATACACCAAAATGACAAGCACATCCTTTTGCATCTACAACGCTAGAGGACTAAATTGCCCCTCCAAAAGAGGCCAAATCCTGTCGCACATGCAGAAAAAGCACGTGCTTATCGTCATGTTTCAGGAGACCCGCTTTAAAAGTGGCCATGTCCCGAAATGTAGCAATAGAAAATATACTCAATGGTACCACAGCACCCACCCCGACCAAAAAAAGTCTCCATAGCTATGCATAAAAATCTCCCTTATAATTTTCTCTTCTCCAAGGTGGACCCAGAGGGCAGGTACCTTTTCCTAAAAGTAGAAATTGGAAAAAAAGTATTTACAATAGCTAATGTTTATTTTCCCAATACAGGACAGACCGCCTTCGGGATTCAAATGTTGGGAGAACTGGCCCGTTTTGCCGCTGGATCCTCAATCATTCTTGGAGGAGATCTGAACCTCTGCATGGACCCGCGCCTTGACTCATCATCAGGTAGGTCTGGCGTGTCCCTGGCCGCCGTACGCAAACTGCGGAGACAGCTGACCTCCCTTAAACTCGTTGACCTCTGGAGGATTTTGCCACTACTCCCTCCCACACAACAGTTACAGCAGACTGGACTACCTATTTATATCGCACAACCTACTGGACCTGGCACCCAAAAGCTCAATGGGCAGGATAGTTTGGTCTGACCACGCACTGGTCTACGGGTCACTCGCAGGGGGGGAAACGGGGGCTGGGCAGCGATACCGGCACCTGAATGATAATCTGCTAGGAGACCCCTGTTGTCTAAATGAAATACGCCAAACCATCAAAAACTTCACAGAAACCCACAAAACAGACAACACAGCTCCACCTATCAAATGGGAAGCCCTGAAATGCGTAATCCGGGGGGTCCTCATCTGGCACGGCGCTAGACTTAAGTGAGAGAGAACAGGCAAGTTGACGTACTTACTAACAAAATTAGACACAGCAGAACAGACCAATAAAACAAAGGCAACACCATCCCTAGGCACATAAATTTCATTACTGCGACAACAGATCCTAACAATTCTGGACCAAACCTCCCTCTGTGCTAGAGACAGAATGAGAGGTGGGTTCTATGAATATGGAAACAAATGTAGCTCCTGGTTGGCAAGGGCACTTAATCCACCAGAAATGCAATCATATATCTTTGCAATGACCACACCTGGTGGAGAGAAGGTACACGCCACTACAGAAATAGTAAAGTGCTTCCACAAATACTATAAAGAGCTTTATAGTATTCGGCAAACAAGAGGAGAACCCGAAGGATCCGAGGACACGGATCTGGAGTCTTACCTGGAAGACTATGCACCGGGTCCCGTCTCGGACGAGAAGTCGAGGGCACTGGAAAACGATATGACAGAGCAAGAAATACTAGAGGAGATCAAGAAACTAAAAATTGGCCAAAGCCCAGGGCCGGACGGCTTCTCTCCCAGATTCTACAAGATATGTGGAGACTTACTGGCTCCCCTACTCTGCCAAGCTTTTAATGCTATTTCTAGGTCCTGCCCATTCCCCTCACAAGCACTGCAGGCGACAATAACTGTGATCCCAAAACCAGGGAAAGACCCGCTCCATTGCGGAAACTATAGACCTATTTCTCTCCTAAATGTGGACACAAAGATATTCGCCAAAACAATCGCATTCCGAATACAACCCCTCGTGCCGGGACTGATCCACGGAGACCAAGTGGGGTTTGTATGGAACAGAGAGGCAAGGGACAACACCCTACGGACCCTGTCCCTGATCGGAAGAGCTCAGCAAGAGGAGAGTCCCCTATGTCTCCTCTCGGTGGATGCCGAAAAGGCATTCGATCGGGTAGATTGGGGCTTTCTGGAGGCCACCCTACAAAAAATAGGATTCGGACCCAGGTTGTGTAGCTGGATAATGGCTCTATATAAAGGCATTCGATCGGGTAGATTGGGGCTTTCTGGAGGCCACCCTACAAAAAATAGGATACTGCACAAGTACGAGTAAAAGGCTGACTCTCATCCACAGTGGACATCTGTAACGGCACGAGACAGGGTTGCCCTCTGTCGCCTACCCTCTACGTCTTAGTTACAGAATCCCTCGCAAACGCTATAAGACAAAACTCAAGCATAACTCAAGCATAAGAGGCTATCAAACCCCACAAGCTGAGCATAAACTGGCCTCATTCGCGGACGACCTGCTCATCTACCTGACTAACCCCCAAACTAGCCTGCCAGCAATACTAAAAGAGTTCAAAAGATACAGTAAGCTTAGTAACTTCAAAGTAAATATCAATAAGTCCGAAATCTTAAACATAACCCTCCCTCCCACAGAAGTCGCCCAACTGAAATCTCGATTCCCATTCAGGTGGAAAGACGACCACATTAAATACCTGGGAGTCTAAATTTCCTCTAAACTAGAAGACCTCTTCAACTTAAACCATGAACCCCTTGGAGCCTCACTGGAGAGGGACCTGGGGAAGTGGCGATCTTTGAACCTGTCATGGTTCGGCAGGATCAACACAATAAAGATGAATGCTCTCCCCAGGTTCCTCTACCTCTTCCAGACCCTGCCAATCCAGATCCCCAAAAAATTATTCACGCGAATTAGAAGATCCCTGATAAAATTTGTTTGGAATGGCTCAAGGCCGAGACTAAGCTACAAAATCTTAACGCAAAGAAAAGAGGTGGGAGGAGTAGGGCTGCCAGACTTTGCAAGATACCACAAAGCAGCAATATGCAAATGCGTACTAGATCTGCTGCTCCGGAGAACATCAAAACGATGGGTCGAACTCGAACAA
Organism: Eleutherodactylus coqui; assembly: GCF_035609145.1. Classification (NCBI taxonomy): domain Eukaryota; kingdom Metazoa; phylum Chordata; class Amphibia; order Anura; family Eleutherodactylidae; genus Eleutherodactylus; species Eleutherodactylus coqui. The sequence goes on from NC_089846.1 coordinate 69,290,851, forward strand.
GACTCAGCCCCATACAAAGCACAGGGCTTGTTTTGGTTAAAAGGGGCCCTCGGACGCAGGGGACTGACAGTTCCCCCACTAATGGGATCCATTTTGAAACAATGGGACGGGTTTGCAACAAGGATGGGCCTGGTGTCGATGCCAGGCCCTTGGACACCCCTGGTGGGCAACCCAGACTTCCCGATGGGAATGCGGGGCCTTCCATTATTGGACAGGATGGGAACATTACTCCCTCGAATCCGGGATGTAATGACAGAGACTGGAATAAAGCCAACGGAAACTTTACTAGGCGAGGGGGGCCCGTTGGCCGGTGCGTGCCTTCAACACCTACAACTGAATCACTATATCCGATCACAAGGCCAGGTCTCAGAGGTCCTGTGACAACCCACTCCCTTCGAGGAGATGTGTGAGGGACCCCCGAGCAGAAAGGAGAGATCCCTTTGTTGTACGGCGTGCTGGCGGCCGGGGACGCGCGAGACGCGCGTGCGGTTCAGGGGTGGTTGGGAGAAAGAAATAGGCCATGAAATCAATGACAACGACTGGTCAAAAACGCTAATCATGACCCATAAAATGTCTATCTCCGGCAGACACCACGAGCTAAATTACAAAATTATATCCAGATGGTATCGTACACCGACCTGCCTAGCCAGGATGTACCCGAATACCAGTGACAGATGCTGGAGATGCCTGAGTAGCCCAGGGTCGATGATACATATATGGTGGTCCTGCCCACGGGTGTCCCCCTTTTGGAAAGAGATAAACGATTTATATAACACCCTTACTGCAGGAAGAATCATCCTTTCACCCGAGATCGCACTCCTATCCATTATTCGTGGACCCATTAAGACAATCAAGAAAGGGGTCCTCAGATTTTTTCTCCTAGCAGCAAGGCAAGTGATTCCACAACTGTGGAACACCATGGCAACCCCCACACGATTAATGTGGGTAAAAATACTGGATGACATCATGCATATGGAAGAACTAAGGGCCAGAGACGAAACCAAATTCTCGAGCCACTATTCCATATGGGCGACCTGGCTAAATTTTCGCTCCTCTACCAAATTTAATTCTTGGATAACTAATGATGTGCTACAACCCTAGACATATCTACAAAATACAACGAGTTCTGATAACATCAACACTTGGATGGTGGCCGCCGGATGGGTAAGCTCCCCCCTCTAGTAACCCAACCCCTAGGGCTTCACCAGGTCTAGATGCGTAATACAAAAATTGATGCACTACTACGCCCAGCAAGCCACAACTCTAATGCACACGATCAGATGTAGCCCTAAGACGGACCGTTGGGGTTCTTGCACAGAGGATCAGGACTGTATAGTGTATAACTTTCCCTATGGATGTGGATGTGTCCCTACACTCTGTTATGCGCTGCAGACACAGAACGGTATAAATGAAGTCGCTTGCAGTAGGCTAGGAGATGCTATAGAGCAGTTTCACGGTGAGAGCTGATTGTACGGCACTTCAGGCTGAAAGGCTGGGAACAGACCTAGATGCGTAATACAAAAATTTATGCACTACTAGCCCCAGCAAGCCACAACTATAATGCACACGGTAAGATGTAGCCCTAAGAAGGACTGTTGGGGTTCTTGAAGACAGGATCCTCATCTCATCTAACACTTTCCCTATATAAGCAGCTCTGTCGCTTAACTCTGCCTATGACACTGCAGACACAGAACAGTGTAGCTAAAATGTCCTCCACAGCCCTAGATGCTGAAAAAAAAAATTGGTGCACTACTGCTCCCAGGCAGCCACAACAGTAATGCACACTATGAAGAGTAGCCCTAAGAAGGACCGTTGGGGTTTTTGAAGACAGGATCCTAAACTAACACTTTCCCTAACCTCTGCCAGCATGCGTCTGAGGCAAGCCGCGGGCGGGACCAGTTTAAGTACTCGGCGGTCACCCGATCTCGCCAGCCACTCACTACTGTGTTTCTATAGAGGGGTTCAATGCTCTGCTTGTACACGTTCCTATAGATGGGGTCAATACTCTGCTTGTACACATACCTATAGATGGGGTCAGTGTGCTTCTTGTACACATTCCTATAGATGGGGTCAGTGTGCTTCTTGTACACATTCCTATAGATAGGGTCAGTGTGCTCCTTGTATGCGTTCCTATAGATGAGGTCAGTGCACTCTTCTTGTACATGATTAGAGATGAGCGAACGTACTCGGTAAAGCACTACTCGTCCGAGTAATGTGCTTTATCCGAATACCTCCCCGCTCGTTCTGAAAGATTCGGGGAGCGCCGCGGAGCGGGGAGCTGCAGGGGAGAGCGGGGAGGAACGGAGGGGAGATCTCTCTCTCCCGCTCGCTCTCCCCTGCTCCCCGCCGCAACTCACCTGTCAGCAGCGGCGCTCCCCGAATCTTTCAGGACGAGCGGGGAGGTACTCGGATAAAGCACATTACTCGGACGAGTAGTGCTTTACCGAGTACGTTCGCTCATCTCTAATCATGATCTTATAGATGGCGTCAGTGTGCTCCCCTTGTACACGTTCCTATGGATGTGGTCAGTGTGCTTCTTGTACATGTTCCTATACATGGGATCAGTGTACAATTTGTACATGTTTCTATATATAGCATCAGTGCGCTCTCCTTGTAAATGTTCATATAAATGGTGTCAGCGTGCTTCTTGTACACACTGCTAAAGATGGGGTCAGTGTGCTCTCGTACATGTTTCTATATATAGGGAAAGTGCGCTCTGCTTTTACATTTTCTTAAATATAAGGTCAGTGTACAGCTTGTGCACATTCCTATAAATGAAGTCAGTGTGCTCCTTGTACACGTTCCTATAGATGGGGTCAATTTTCTCCTCTTGTACACGTTCCTATAAATGGGGTCAGTGTGCTCTTTGCACACGATCCTATAGATGAGGTCAGTGTGCTCTCCTTGTAGATGTTCTTATAGATGGAGTCAGTTCGCTTTCCTTGTTCATTTTCCTATAAATGGGGTCAGTGCTCTCCTTGTACACATTTTTATAGATGGGGTAAGTGCTCTCCTTGTACACGTTTCTTTAGATGGTCTCAGTGTGCTTCTTGTACACATTCCTATAGAAGGGATCAATTTGCTCCCCTTGTACACATTCCTACAGATGGTGTAAGTGTGCTCTCCTTGTACATGTTCCTATAGATTGGGTCAGTGCGCTCTCCTTGTATACGTACCTATTGATGCAGTCAGTGTTCTCCTTGCACACGTTCCTATAGATGGGATCAGTCTGCTCCTTGCACACGTTCCTATAGATGAGGTCAGTGTGTTCTTTCTACACATTCCTATAAATGGGGTCAGTGCGCCCTCCTTGTAGATGTTTATATAGTTGGGGTTAATATTATAGATGAGCGAGTATACTCTCTAAAGGCAATTGCTCGAGCGAGCATTGCTTTTAGCGAGTATCTCCCCCGCTCGAGACTGCAGGTTCGGGTGCCGGCAGCGGGCACGGAGCTGCGGGGGAGAACGGGGCGGAACGGAGGGGAGATCTCTCTCTCCCTCTCTCCTCCCCCCCTCCACTCCCTCCTGCTGACAGCCGCTACTCACCGCTCCCCCGCGCCGGCATCCGAACCCGCAGTCTCGAGCGGGGGAGATACTCGCTAAAGGCAATGCTCGCTTGAGCAATTGCCTTTAGCGAGTATACTCGCTCATCTCTAGTTAATATGCTTTCCTTGAAAACATTCCTATAAATGGGGCCTGTGCTCTCCTTGTACATTTTCGTACAGATGAGGTTAGTGCTCTCCTTGTAAACGTTCCTATAGATGGGGTCAGTGTGCTCTCCTTGTACATGTTCCTATAGCTAGGGTCAGTGCGCTCTTCTTCTACAGTGCGCTCTCCTTATACAGGTTCGTATATATGTTATCAGTGTGCTCTTTGTAAACGTTCCTATAGATGGGGTCAATGCGCTCTCCTAGTATATGTTCATATAGATAGGGTTAGTGTGCTTGCCTTGCACACGTTCCTACAGATGGAGTTAGTGCTCTTCTTATACACGTTCCTATAGAGGGGTCAGTGTGCACTTTGTACATTTTCCTATAGATTGGGTCAGTGCTCTCCTTGTAAATGTTCATATTGATGGGGTTAGTTTGTTCTTCCTGTACACGTTCTAATAGATGGGGTCAGTGTGCTCCCCTTGACCATGTTCCAAGAGATGCGGTCAGTCCTCTCCTTGTGCACATTCTTAAAGGTAGGGTCAGTGTGCTCTCCTTGTACATCAATCTATATATATAAAGACGAAAGCCCTCACTGACTGACTCACCACTAAATTCTCCAACTTCGTGATGTCGTAGAAACATGAAATTTGGTAAGAGCATAGATTATGTCCAAAATAGGAAAAGTAAAGAGGTACCAACTTGATTATTTAATTATAGCGCAAAATAATTAGCGTCAAAATTTTACGTACATAATCTAAATCTCTCACTTCCTAATGTCATAGAAACTTAAAATTTGGCACGACCATTGAATATGTCATAAATAGGAAAAGTTAATGGGTCCCAACTCGATTATTCAATTCTAGCGCAAAAGAACTAGCGTCCAAATTTTACATACAGAATCTAATTTTCTCACTTCTTGGTGTAATAGAAAGTTAAAATTTGGGACAAGCATTGATTGTGTCATAAACAGGAAAAGCTATTAGGTCCCAACTCGATAATTCAATTCTAAGCGCAAAAGAATTAGCATCCAAATTTTACGTACGGAATGTAATTCTCTCACTTTCCCGTGTCATAGAAATGTGAAATTTGGAACGGGCATTGATTATGTCATAAGTAGGAAGAGTTAATTGGTCCCAACTCGATAATTCAATTCTAAGCGCAAAAGAATTAGCGTCTAAATTTTACGTACAGAATCTAATTCTCCAACTTCCCAATGTCAAAGAAATTTGTAATTTTGCACGAGCATTGATTATGTCATAAATAGGAAAAGTTAATGGGTCCCAGCTCGATAATTAAATTCTAAGCACAAAAGAGTTAGCGTCCAAATTTTATTTACAGAATATAATTCTCTCACTTTCCCGTTTCATAGAAATATGAAATTTGGAACGGGCATTGATTATATCATAAATAGGAAAAGGTATTGGGTCCTAACTAGAGTATTCAATTCTATGCGCAAAAGAATTAGCGTCCAAATGTTACGTACGAAATCTAATTCTCTCACTTCTTAGTGTGATAGAAACTTGAGATTTGGCACGAGCATTGATTGTGTCATAAATATGAAAAGCTAATGGGTCGCAACTCGATTATTCAATTCAAGCGCAAAAGAACTAGCGTCCAAATTTTACGTACGGAATCTAATTCTCTTACTTCCCGGTGTCATAGAAACGTGAAATTTTGCATGGGCATTGATTATATCATAAATAGGAAGAGTTAATAGGTCCCAACTCGATTATTCAATTCTAAGTGCAAAAGAAGTCGCGTCCAAATTTTACGTACGGAATCTAATTCTCCCACTTTCTGGTGTCATAGAAACTTCAAATTTGGCACAGGCAGTGATTATGTCATAAATCGAAAAAGTTAATGGGTCCCAACTCTATTATTTAATTCTAAGCGCAAAAGAGTATAGACAGATAGACAACACCTATGTGGAAAAGCTAGTATTTTCTGAGACAAGAGAGGGGCATTTGATTGCAATGAAAACGATATTCAAGGTACTGAAAGTCTGCACTCCTCCTCATCTCAAGCTGAAATATGGAAAGGCTTCACTCATATGCTTTCTTATTGTGTCGTTTAAGGTGAAATTCTTGGACTGCCGCCAGACGGACCACTGTGAAAGCATTTGCCAAGAAGGTTTTCATTGTTGGAGGAGGAGGAGGGGTATGTTTTTGAGGCAGTAAGTGTCCTGTCCACGTGTCCGTGGTTATATGCACCTTCCCAGTAACCGCGTTGCTGAAGAATTGTCTCGCCTGGGGACCTAGTAGCGCGGCCTCGCCGCCATCATATCTTTGGGAAGCCTCTGTTTCCACAACCCTGTAACAAAGCAGTAGCAGCAGTATAGGCAGAGCCCAGAATTAGTAACATTTCAGTGGTAAGAGTATGGACAGACCCCAGTAACATTTCCGTAGCAGCAGTATAGGGAGAGCCCAGTATTAGTAACATTTTAGTTGTAGCAGTATTGACAGGCCCCAGTAACATTTCCGTAGCAGTAGTATAGGGAGAGCCCAGTATTAGTAACATTTCAGTAGTAGCAGTGGAGACAGACCCCAGTAACATTTCATTGGCAGCAGTAGGGACAGACCCCAGTAACATTTCAGTAGTTTAAGTATAGAAAGACCCCAGTAACAATTCAGTAGTAACAGTAGGGACAGACCCCAGTAACATTTCATTTGCAGCTGTATGGACAGATCCCTGTAACATTTCACTAGTATAAGTATAGACAGACCCCAGTAACAGTTCAGTACTAACAGTAGGGAGAGACCCCAGTAACATTTCATTGGCAGCAGTAGGGACAGACCCCAGTAACATTTCAGTAGCAACAGTATAGACAGACCCCTGTAACATTTACGTAGAAGCAGTATAGGCAGAGCCCAGTATTAGTAACATTCCAGGCGTAAGAGTCTGGACAGACCCCAGTAACATTTCCGTTGCAGCAGTATAGGGAGAGCACAGTATTTTTAACATTTTAGTAGTAGCAGTATAGACAGACCCCAGTAACATTTCCATAGAAGCAGTATGGGCAGAGCCCAGTATTAGTTACATTTCAGTAGTAGCAGTATAGGCAGGCCCCAGTAACATTTCCGTAGAAGCAGTATGGGCAGAGCCCAGTATTAGTAATCTTTCAGTAGTAGCAGTATAGACAGGCCCCAGTAACATTTCCGTAGAAGCAGTATGGGCAGAGCCCACTATTGGTTACATTTCAGTAGTAACAGTATACACAAACCAAGGTAACATTTCAGGAGCAGAAGTGTTGGCAGACCGAAGTTACATTTCTGTTGCAGAAGTATAGTCAAACCCCTCTAGCATTACTGTGGCAGAAGTATAGGTAGGCAGAACAGAGTTACATTTCTGTAGCAAAAGTGTAGGCCAACCCCAGACACAGTGGTGTACCATGAGTGCAGGCGAAGCCCATAAAAATTACTTGGATTACATTGTAGGCGAGGGCCCAAAAAATTGGTGTACTGACAGTACAAATGTACCCCACAAAAATTGCCCATGCCCAACCCAGAGGGCAGGTGAAACCCATTAATCGCTTAGCTTACTGTGGCTTAATTTGTAACTAGGCCTGGAGGCAGCCCAGTTAAAATAAAAATTGGTTCAGGTGGAAGTTTCAATGCTTTAATGAGAATTGAAACGTATAAATATTGTTTACAAAAGTTATATGAGCCTTTTGGGCTACTGAAAAATTGCCCATTCGCGGTGATTACGTGAGGTTTCAGGAGGAGGAGGATGAATATCATACACAGATTGACAAAGGTAAAGGTCCCCATTAGAGATGAGCGAACACCAAAATGTTCGGGTGTTCGTTATTCGTAACGAACTTCCCGTGATGCTCGAGGGTTCGTTTCGAACAACGAACCCCATTGAAGTCAATGGGCGACCAGAACATTTTTGTATTTTGCCGATGCTCGCTAAGGTTTTCATGTGTGAAAATCTGGGCAATTCAGGAAAGTGATGGGAATGACACAGTGACGGATAGGGCAGGCGAGGGGCTACATGTTGGGCTGCATCCTAAGTTCACAGGTCCCACTATTAAGCCACAATAGCGGCAAGAGTGGGCCCCCCCCCCCTCCCAACAACTTTTACTTCTGAAAAGCGCTCATTAGCATGGCATACCTTTGCTAAGCACCACACTACCTCCAACAAAGCACAATCACTGCCTGCATGACACTCCACTGCCACTTCTCCTGAGTTACATGCTGCCCAACCGCACCCCCTCCCCCCCACAGCGCACACCAAAGTGTCCCTGCGCAGCCTTCAGCTGCCCTCATGCCACACCACGCTCATGTCTATTTAGAATTGCGTCTGCCATGACGAGGGACCGCAGGCATACACTGCAGAGGTTGGCACGGCTAGGCAGCGACCCTCTTTAAAAGTGGCGGAGCGATAGCCCACAATGCTGTACAGAAGCAATGAGAAATAGAATCCTGTGCCACCGCCATCTGGAGCTGCACACGTGGGCATAGCAATGGGGAACCTATGTGCCACACACTATTCATTCTGTCAAGGTGTCTGCATGCCCCAGTCAGACCGGGCTTTTTAATTCATAGACACAGGCAGGTACAACTCCCTATTGTGAAGTCCCTGTCGACCCACAGCATGGGTGGCTCCCTGGAACCCACCGGCGGTACACAAAAATATCCCATTGCATTGCCCAACACAGCTGAGGTAGTAATGTCGTGCGTAATACAGGTGGGCTTCGGCCCACACTGCATGCCCCAGTCAGACTGGGATTCTTTACAAGTGGACACATGTAGGTTTAACTCCCTGTGGACCCACTGCCTGGGTGGGTGCCAGGAAGCCACCGGCGGTACATAGAAATATCCCATTGCATTGCCCAACACAGCTGAGGTAGTAATGTCGTGCGTAATACAGGTGTGCTTCGGCCCACACTGCATGCCCCAGTCAGACTGGGATTCTTTACAAGTGGACACATGTAGGTTTAACTCCCTGTGGACCCACTGCCTGGGTGGGTGCCAGGAAGCCACCGGCGGTACATAGAAATATCCCATTGCATTGCCCAACACAGCTGAGGTAGTAATGTCGTGCGTAATACAGGTGGGCTTCGGCCCACACTGCATGCCCCGGTCAGACGGGTTCTTTAGAAGTGTACAGATGTATTAAAAACTCAGTGTGCACCTACAGCATGGGTGGCTCCCTGGAACCCACCGGCGGTACACAAAAATATCCCATTGCATTGCCCAACACAGCTGAGGTAACGTCAGCTGTAATGCAGGTGGGCTAAAAATTAATTTGATTACACTGTAGGCGAGGGCCCACACAAATTGCTGTATCAACAGTACTAATGTACATCCCAAAAATTGGCCATGGCCAGCCAAGAGGGCAGGTGAAACCCATTAATCGCTTTGGTTAATGTGGCTTAAGTGGTAACTAGGCCTGGAGGCAGCCCAGTGTAACGAAAAATTGGTTCAAGTTAAAGTTCCAATGCTTTTAAGCGCATTGAAACTTATAAAAATTGTTCTGAAAAATTATTTGAGTGAGCCTTGTGGCCCTAAGAAAAATTGCCCGTTCAGCGTGATTACGTGAGGTTTCAGGAGGTGGAGCAGGAGGAGGAGGAGGAGGAATATTAGACACAGATTGATGAAGCAGAAATGTCCCCGTTTTGGATGGTGAGAGAGAACGTAGCTTCCATCCGCGGGTGCAGCCTACGTATTGCTTACGTATCGCTGCTGTCCGCTGGTGGAGAACAGAAGTCTGGGGAAATCCAGCCTTTGTTCATCTTGATGAGTGTTAGCCTGTCGGCACTGTCGGTTGACAAGCGGCTACGCTTATCTGTGATGATTCCCCCAGCCGCACTAAACACCCTCTCCGACAACACGCTAGCCGCAGGACAAGCAAGCACCTCAAGGGCATACAGGGCTAGTTCAGGCCACGTGTCCAGCTTCGACACCCAGTAGTTGTAGGGGGCAGAGGCGTCACCAAGGATGGTCGTGCGATCCGCTACGTACTCCCTCACCATCCTTTTGCAGTGCTCCCGCCGACTCAGCCGTGACTGGGGAGCGGTGACACAGTCTTGGTGGGGAGCCATAAAGCTGGCCAGGCCCTTAAAGACTGTTGCACTGCCTGGGATGTACATGCTGCTCGATCTACGCACATCCCCTGCAACATGGCCCTCGGAACTGCGCCTTCTGCCACTAGCGCTGTCGGCTGGGAATTTTACCATCAGCTTGTCCGCAAGGGTCCTGTGGTATAGCAACACTCTCGAACCCCTTTCCTCTTCGGGAATCAGAGTGGGCAGGTTCTCCTTATACCGTGGATCGAGCAGTGTGTACACCCAGTAATCCGTCGTGGCCAGAATGCGTGCAACGCGAGGGTCACGAGAAAGGCATCCTAACATGAAGTCAGCCATGTGTGCCAGGGTACCTGTACGCAACACATGGCTGTCTTCACTAGGAAGATCACTTTCAGGATCCTCCTCCTCCTCCTCCTCCTCCTCAGGCCATACACGCTGAAAGGATGACAGGCAATCAGCCGGTGTACCGTCAGCAGCGGGCCAAGCTGTCTCTTCCCCCTCCTCCTCATCCTCCTCATGCTCCTCCTCCTCCTCCTGTACGCGCTGAGAAATAGACAGGAGGGTGCCCTGACTATCCAGCGGCATACTGTCTTCCCCCGCCCCCGTTTCCGAGCGCAAAGCAGCTGCCTTTATGGTTTGCAGGGAATTTCTCAAGATGCATAGCAGAGGAATGGTGACGCTAATGATTGTAGCATCGCCGCTCACCACCTGGGTAGACTCCTCAAAATTACCAAGGACATGGCAGATGTCTGCCAACCAGGCCCACTCTTCTGAAAGGAATTGAGGAGGCTGACTCCCACTGCGCCGCCCATGTTGGAGTTGGTATTCGACTATAGCTCTCCGTTGTTCATAGAGCCTGGCCAACATGTGGAGCGTAGAGTTCCACCGTGTGGGCACGTCGCACAGCAGTCGGTGCACTGGCAGCTTAAAGTGATGTTGCAGGGTGCGCAGGGTGGCAGCGTCCGTGTGGGACTTGCGGAAATGTGCGCAGAGCCGCGCGCCTTTACGAGCAGGTCTGACAAGCGTGGGTAGCTTTTCAGAAACCGCTGAACCACCAAATTAAAGACGTGGGCCAGGCATGGCACGTGCGTGAGGCTGCCAAGCTGCAGAGCCGCCACCAGGTTACGGCCGTTGTCACACACGACCATGCCCGGTTGGAGGCTCAGCGGCGCAAGCCAGCGGTCGGTCTGCTGTGTCAGACCCTGCAGCAGTTCGTGGGCCGTGTGCCTCTTATCGCCTAAGCTGAGTAGTTTCAGCACGGCCTGCTGACGCTTGCCCACCGCTGTGCTGCCACACCGCGCGACACCGACTGCTGGCGACATGCTGCTGCTAACACATCTTGATTGTGAGACAGAGGAGGAGGAGGAGGAGGAGGGTGCTTTAGTGGAGGAAGCATACACCTCCGCAGATACCAGCACCGAGCTGGGGCCCGCAATTCTGGGGGTGGGTAGGACGTGAGCGGTCCCAGGCTCTGACTCTGTCCCAGCCTCCACTAAATTCACCCAATGTGCCGTCAGGGAGATGTAGTGGCCCTGCCCGCCTGTGCTTGTCCACGTGTCCGTAGTTAAGTGGACCGTGGCAGTAACCGCGTTGGTGAGGGCGCGCACAATGTTGCGGGAGACGTGGTCGTGCAGGGCTGGGACGGCACATCGGGAAAAGTAGTGGCGACTGGGAACTGAGTAGCGCGGGGCCGCCGCCTCCATGATACTTTTGAAGGACTCCGTTTCCACAACCCTATACGGCAGCATCTCAAGGCTGATGAATTTTGCGATGCGGACGGTTAACGTTTGAGCGTGCGGGTGCGTGGCGGCGTACTTGCGCTTGCGCTCGAACACTTGCGCAAGCGACGGCTGAACGGTGCGCTGAACTACACTGCTGGATGGGGCCGAGGACAGCGGAGATGAGGGTGTGGGTGCAGGCCATGAGGCGGTAGTGCCTGTGTCCTGAGAGGGGGGTTGCATCTCAGTGGCAGGTTGGGGCACAGGGGGAGAGGCAGGGGTGCAAACCGGAGACGGTGAACGGCCTTTGTCCCACCTTGCGGGGTGCTTGGCCATCATATGTCTGCGCATGGTGGTGGTGGTGAGGCTGTTGGTGTTGGCTCCCCGGCTGAGCTTTGCGCGACAAAGGTTGCACACCACTGTTCGTCGGTCGTCAGGCGTCTCTGTGAAAAACTGCCAGACCTTAGAGCACCTCGGCCTACGCAGGGTGGCATGGCGCGAGGGGGCGCTTTGGGAAACACTTGGTGGATTATTCGGTCTGGCCCTGCCTCTACCCCTGGCCACCGCACTGCCTCTTGCAACCTGCCCTGCTGATGCCCTTGACTCCCCCTCTGAAGACCTGTCCTCCTGAGTAAGCGTTGCACACCAGGTGGGGTCAGTCACCTCATCGTCCTGCTGCTCTTCCTCCGAATCCTCTGTGCGCTGCTCCCTGGGACTTACTGCCCTTACTACTACCTCACTGCAAGACAACTGTGTCTGATCGTCATCGTCCTCCTCACCCACAGAAAGTTGTTGAGACAGTTGGCGGAAGTCCCCAGCCTCTTCCCCCGGACCCCGGGAACTTTCGAATGGTTGGGCATCAGTGACGATAAACTCCTCTGGTGGGAGAGGAACCGCTGCTGCCCAATCTAAGCAGGGGCCCGAGAACAGTTCCTGGGAGTGTTCCCGCTCCTGAGCAGGTGTCATTGTAGTGGACTGAGGAGGCTGGGAGGAAGGAGGAGCAGCAGACAGAGGATTCGGATTGGCAGCAGTGGACGGCGCAGAACTGCGGGTAGACGATAGGTTGCTCGAAGCACTTTCTGCCATCCAGGACAGGACCTGCTCACACTGCTCATTTTCTAATAACCGTCTCCCGCGTGGACCCATTAATTGGGCGATGAATGTGGGGACGCCAGAAACGTGCCTCTCTCCTAATCGCGCAGCAGACAGCTGCGACACACCTGGATCAGGAGCTTGGCCTGTGCCCACACCCTCACTTGGCCCTCCGCGTCCTCGGCCACGTCCACGTCCACGTCCTCTAGGCTTACCCCTACCCCTCAGCATGCTGTATTACCAGTGATTAGATTTCCCAGGCAGGAAATAAATTGGCGCAAGACTGCAGGCCAAATATAATTTTTGCCCTTTTTGGAAAACGAAAGGCCCCACTGCCTCTAGTGAATGAATTATCTAAGTTTAATAACTGTGCTGTGTCCCTGCTTATGTGTCACAGAACGTGAGGGTAGCAGAGTTATTATAACTCTTGGAGAGCAGGTATTTTTTTTCCCAATTAAGGAAAGCAAATGGCGAACCCAGCAGTAAAGCGTAGCTGGGTGCGTATGATTTAGCAATGTTTTTCACGCAGCTCACACGTCTACACAGGCGTAAGGACGGACACAGGCTGGACAAATAGATTTGTTTTCAGTTTTTTCCCACCAACAGGCAGCACTGCGTATATTCAATGAACCTGCGAAGTTTAATAACTGCGCTGTGTCCCTGCTTATGTGTCACAGAACGTGAGGGTAGCAGAGTTATTATAACTCTTGGAGAGCAGGTATTTTTTTTTCCCAATTAAGGAAAGCAAATGGCGAACCCAGCAGTAAAGCGTAGCTGGCTGCGTATGATTTAGCAATGTTTTTCACGCAGCTCACACGTCTACACAGGCGTAAGGACGGACACAGGCTGGACAAATAGATTTGTTTTCAGTTTTTTCCCACCAACAGGCAGCACTGCGTATATTCAATGAACCTGCGAAGTTTAATAACTGCGCTGTGTCCCTGCTTATGTGTCACAGAACGTGAGGGTAGCAGAGTTATTATAACTCTTGGAGAGCAGGTATTTTTTTTTCCCAATTAAGGAAAGCAAATGGCGAACCCAGCAGTAAAGCGTAGCTGGCTGCGTATGATTTAGCAATGTTTTTCACGCAGCTCACACGTCTACACAGGCGTAAGGACGGACACAGGCTGGACAAATAGATTTGTTTTCAGTTTTTTCCCACCAACAGGCAGCACTGCGTATATTCAATGAACCTGCGAAGTTTAATAACTGCGCTGTGTCCCTGCTTATGTGTCACAGAACGTGAGGGTAGCAGAGTTATTATAACTCTTGGAGAGCAGGTATTTTTTTTCCCAATTAAGGAAAGCAAATGGCGAACCCAGCAGTAAAGCGTAGCTGGGTGCGTATGATTTAGCAATGTTTTTCACGCAGCTCACACGTCTACACAGGCGTAAGGACGGACACAGGCTGGACAAATAGATTTGTTTTCAGTTTTTTCCCACCAACAGGCAGCACTGCGTATATTCAATGAACCTGCGAAGTTTAATAACTGCGCTGTGTCCCTGCTTATGTGTCACAGAACGTGAGGGTAGCAGAGTTATTATAACTCTTGGAGAGCAGGTATTTTTTTTCCCAATTAAGGAAAGCAAATGGCGAACCCAGCAGTAAAGCGTAGCTGGGTGCGTATGATTTAGCAATGTTTTTCACGCAGCTCACACGTCTACACAGGCGTAAGGACGGACACAGGCTGGACAAATAGATTTGTTTTCAGTTTTTTCCCACCAACAGGCAGCACTGCGTATATTCAATGAACCTGCGAAGTTTAATAACTGCGCTGTGTCCCTGCTTATGTGTCACAGAACGTGAGGGTAGCAGAGTTATTATAACTCTTGGAGAGCAGGTATTTTTTTTTCCCAATTAAGGAAAGCAAATGGCGAACCCAGCAGTAAAGCGTAGCTGGCTGCGTATGATTTAGCAATGTTTTTCACGCAGCTCACACGTCTACACAGGCGTAAGGACGGACACAGGCTGGACAAATAGATTTGTTTTCAGTTTTTTCCCACCAACAGGCAGCACTGCGTATATTCAATGAACCTGCGAAGTTTAATAACTGCGCTGTGTCCCTGCTTATGTGTCACAGAACGTGAGGGTAGCAGAGTTATTATAACTCTTGGAGAGCAGGTATTTTTTTTTCCCAATTAAGGAAAGCAAATGGCGAACCCAGCAGTAAAGCGTAGCTGGCTGCGTATGATTTAGCAATGTTTTTCACGCAGCTCACACGTCTACACAGGCGTAAGGACGGACACAGGCTGGACAAATAGATTTGTTTTCAGTTTTTTCCCACCAACAGGCAGCACTGCGTATATTCAATGAACCTGCGAAGTTTAATAACTGCGCTGTGTCCCTGCTTATGTGTCACAGAACGTGAGGGTAGCAGAGTTATTATAACTCTTGGAGAGCAGGTATTTTTTTTTCCCAATTAAGGAAAGCAAATGGCGAACCCAGCAGTAAAGCGTAGCTGGCTGCGTATGATTTAGCAATGTTTTTCACGCAGCTCACACGTCTACACAGGCGTAAGGACGGACACAGGCTGGACAAATAGATTTGTTTTCAGTTTTTTCCCACCAACAGGCAGCACTGCGTATATTCTATGAATAATAACTGTGTTGTGGCCCTGCCTATACAATTCTTTCCCTGCAGTATCAATGGAGGGTGCAATGCTCTGCAGAGGCGATTTTGAGAAGCCCAAAAAAAATGCAGCACAGCCAACAGCAGCCTGGACAGTACTGCACACGGATAAATATGGCCCTAGAAAGGACCGTTGAGGTTCTTGAAGGCTACACTCACTCCTAACACTCTCCCTGCCTATGCAGCACTTCTGTCCCTAATGCCAGGTGCAACGGTCTGCAGAGGCGATTTTGAGAAAAAAAAAAAAATCCCACTGCTAACAGCAGCCAACACACAGCTATCAGTGGCCCTAATAAGGACCTTTGGGGGGTCTTGAAGCCTACACTAACTACCAATTCTTTCCCTACAGCAGCTCCGGTATAAACAGCACTGTCCCTCATCTAACTCACACCGCATCTGAGGCGAGCCGCGGGAGGGGCCGACTTTTATATTAGGCGAACACCTGATCTCGCCAGCCACTCACAGCAGGGGGGTGGTATAGGGCTTAAACGTTGCAGGGGGAAGTTGTAATGCCTTCCCTGTCTTTCAATTGGCCAGAAAAGCGCGCTAACGTCTCAGGGAAGGAAGTGAAAGTAACCAGAACACCGCATGGTGTTCGTCACGAATAACGAACATCCCGAACACCCTAATATTCGCACGAATATCAAGCTCGGACGAACGCGTTCGCTCATCTCTAGTCCCCATTTTTTACGGTGATAGAGAACAATGCTTGCATCCGTGGTTGCAGCGAAAATAATCTTTAGGTACCGCTGCTGTCCGCTGGTGGAGAAGAGAAGTCTGGGGAAATCCAGGCTTTGTTCATCTTTATGAGTGTAAGCCTGACGGCACTGTCAGTTGACAGGCGGGTACGCTTATCCGTGATGATTCCCCCAGCTGCACTAAACACCCTCTCTGACAAGACCCTAGCCGCAGGGCAAGCAAACACCTCCAGGGCATACAGTACGAGTTCGTGCCACGTGTCCAGCTTTGACACCCAGTAGTTGTACGGAGCAGAGGTGTCACGGAGGACGGTCGTACGATTGGCTACGTACTCCCTCAGCATCCTTTTACAGTGCTCCCTCCAACTCAGCTTTCACTGGGGAGTGGTGACACAGTCTTGCTGGGGAGCTATAAAGCTGGCAAAGGCGTTGGAGAGTGTTCCCCTGCCTGATCTCCACGACTCCCCTGCTACTTGGCCCTCGGAACTGCACCTTCTGCCACTAGCGCTGTCAGATGGGAAGTTTACCATCAGTTTGTCCACCAGGGCCCTGTGGTATTGCATCACTCTCGAACCCCTTTCCTCTTCGGGAATGAGAGTGGAAAGGTTCTCCTTATACCGTGGGTCGAGCAGTGTGTACACCCAGTAATCCATAGTGGCCAGAATGCGTCTAATGCGAGGGTCACAAGAAAGGCATTCTAACATGAAGTCAGCCATGTGTGCCAGGGTACCTGTACGCAACACATGGCTGTCCTCACTAGGAAGATCACTTTGAGGATCCTCCTCCACAGGCCATACACACTGAATGGATGAGAGGCAAGCAGCATGGGTACCCTCTTCAGTGGGCCCAGCTGTCTCCTCCTCCTCCTCCATCCTCCCCCCTCCTCCTCTCCCTGTCTTCCCCCGCCTCCGTCAGCCTTTATGCTTTGCAGGGAACTTCTCAACAGGCATAGCAGGGGAATGGTGACGCTAATGATTGCAGCATCGCCGCTCACCATCTGGGTAGACTCCTCAAAGTTTCCAAGGACCTGGCAGATATCTGCCATCCAGGCCCACTCCTCTGTAAAGAATTAAGGAGGCTGACTACCACTACGCTGCCCATGTTGGAGTTGGTATTCCACTATAACTCTACGCTGCTCATACAGCCTGGCCAACATGTGGAGCGTAGAGTTCCACCGTGTGGCCACATCGCTAAGCAGTCGGTGCACTGGCAGATTAAACCGATGTTGCGGGGTCCGCAGGGTGGCAGCGTCCGTGTTGGACTTGTGCAAATGTGCGCTAACCCGGCGCAGCTTGCTGAGAAGGTCTGACAAGTGTGGGTAGCCTTTCAGAAACCGCTGAACCACCAAATTAAAGACGTGGGCCAGGCATGGCACTGTGATAGACATGATGATTAGTTAGTATAAAATGTCTATTGATTTGTATAAACCAAATGTATTATGCTATTGTAATGACTTCAGCCTAATGTGGAACTCTGCTGCATAAGGAAAGAGTTAAAGGTCATAGTATTACATACTGAGTGTTTTCCTAGCCCTCTCCCACCCCCCACACAGATACTGTTTAAACAATGTCTTGACACGCACACAGAAATGCCTTCAGCTAGGACAAAGTCCAAACTACATCAAGACTTGAGGAAGGGTGGGCAGAGAGGCGGGAGATTCTATATGATCCGACAAATGAGAATCTTATATGTTACTGATGTAATCTGTTGCACGCCCATTAAAGGGCGGTTATCATGTGTCATAATAAAAGCCTGAGACTCTACACATTTAGGTAGAGACTCTCCCGGTTAGACCAGCATTTGTGTCTGATCTGGTCGATGAAGTGTGCACACTATACAATTTGGAAGCTACAAAATACCCCGAAACCTGCTGGAGAAAACCATAATCCAGATCAGCACGTGTGTGAGGCTGCCGAGCTGCAGAGCCGCCACCAGGTTACGGCCGTTGTCACACATGACCATGCCTGGTTGGAGGCTCAGCGGTGAAAGCCAGCGGTCGGGCTGCTCTGTCAGACCATGCAACAGTTCGTGGGCCATGTGCCTCTTTTCTCCTAAGCTGAGTAGTTTCAGCACGGCCTGCTGACGCTTACCCACCGCTGTGCTGCCGTGCCGCGCGACACAGACTGCTGGCGACGTGCTGCTGCTGACACGTCTTGATTGCGAAGTAGAGGTTGCGTTGGAGGAGGAGGAATGTTTAGTGGAGGTGGCATACACCGCCGCAGTACCAGCACTGATCCGGGGCCCGCAATTCTGGGGGTGGGTAGGACGTGAGCGGTCTCAGGCTCTGACTCGGTCCCAGCCTCCACTAAATTCACCCAATGTGCCGTCAGGGAGATATAGTGGCCCTGCCCGCCTGTGCTTGTCCACGTGTCCGTTGTTAAGTGGACCTTGCCAGTAACAGCGTTGGTGAGGGCGCGTACAATGTTGCGTGAGACGTGGTTGTGCAGGGCTGGGACGGCACACCGTGAAAAATAGTGGCGACTGGGGATGGAGTAGCGCGGGGCCGCCACCACCATCATGTTTTGGAAAGCCTCAGTTTCCACAAGCCTGTACGCGAGCATCTCCAGGCTGATCAATTTGGCTATGTGCACGTTTAAAGCTTGAGCGTGCGGGTGCGTGGTGGCGTATTTGCGCTTTCGCTCCAACGCTTCTGCTAGCGACAGCTGAACACTGCGCTGAGAGACATAGCTGGATGGGGCCGAGGACAGTGGAGGTGAGGGTGTGGGTGCAGGCCGGAAGGCGGTCATGCCTGTGTCCTGAGAGGGGAGTTGGATCTGAGTGGCAGGTTGGGGCACAGGGGGAGAGGCAATGGTGCAACCCGGAGGCGGTGAACGGCCTTCGTCCCACCTTGTGGGGTGCTTGGCCATCATATTCCTGCGGATGCTGGTAAGGCTGGTAGTGGTGGCTCCCCGGCTGATCTTGGCGCGACAAAGGTTGCACACCACTGTTCGTCGGTTGTCCGCGCTCTCAGTGAAAAACTGCCACACCTTAGAGCACCTTGGCCTCTGCATGGTGGCTTGGCGCGAGGGGGTGCTTTGGCAATCCGGTGGGGGATTATTCGCTCTGGCCCTGCCTCTACCCCTGGCCACCCCACTGCCTCTTCCAACCTGTCCTGCGGCTGCAATTGCCTCCCCCTCTGAAGACCTGTCCTCAGTTGGCTTATCAAACCAGGTGGGGTCAGTCACCTCATCGTCCAGCGGCTCTTCCTCCGAATCCTCTGTGCGCTCCTTCCTCGTACTTACTGCCCCTACTACTGCCTCACTGATAGACAACTGTGTCTCATCATAATCATCGACCTCCTCACCCACCGAAAGCTCTTGAGACAGGTGCCGGAAGTCCCCAGCCTTATCCCCCGGACCCCGGGAACTTTCCAAAGGTTGGGTATCGGTCACGACAAACTCCTCAGGTGGGAGAGGAACCATTTTTTCCCAATCAGCGCTGGGGCCTGAAAACCGTTACTGGGAGTCTGCCTGCTCATCCGAATGTGTCATTTTCATGGAGTGAGGAGGCTGGGAGGAAGGAGGAGCAACAGCGAGAGGATTCAGTGTTGCAGCAGTGGATGGCGTAGAAGACAGGTTGCTGGAGACATTGCTGGATGCACTTTCTGCCATCCATGACAGGACCTGCTCACACTGCTCATTTTGTAATAAAGGTCTACGACGTGGACCCAAAAATTGTGATAGGAAGCTGGGGACCCCAGAAACTTTCCTCTCTCCTACTACGTCAGCAGCCGGCTTTGATTAACCTGGACCAGGAACTCGGCCTACACCCACACCCTCACTTGGAACTCCGTGTCCTTGCCCGCGTCCACGTCCATGTCCTCTAGCCCTACCCCTCAGCATGGTGGATTACGAATCGAGCAGACACAGAGCGGTGTAAAAAATGTTTAAATTCTTATTGCCGTGCAGTTGGAGTGAGACAGCGCTTATGTAATGCAAACTGTAGCCAGGAAAAAAATAATTCAGAAGACTGCAAGCACGCCTAGCTGTGCAATATGCAATACTGATACTCCTGAGCTCACACCAGCCACGCAGTGAAATACAGAGAGTCACAGCTAGCTGTAAGGATTTTCTGTTTTTTTTTTGGTAATTTTTGTGCAATGCAATGCAGGCTATATTGCGCCAATGTGAGTTTCCCTGTATGGGGGTCTGTCACCGTGCGTTCAGTTTACAGCAGACACACAGCGGTGTAAAAATTTTTTGAATTCTTATTGGCCTGCAGTTGGAGTGAGACAGCGCAAACTGCACCAGGAAAAAAATTATTCAGGAAGACTGCAAGCACGCCTAGCTGTGCAATAATGAGGTACTACAACTACCAGCAGCCATGGAGTTAATTAAATGCAGACGGTCACAGATAGCCCTAAACAGGTGCTTTTTTGGGGTACTTGTTGACAGGATTCTACTGTAGCACTGTCCCTGCTTCACCAATACTGCCCCTATAATCAGTAGAATTGGCTGCAGACTGAGAGCGCAATATTCTGCAGAGCCCAAGATGAAAGAAAAAAATTGGTGCAAAGCTGCTCCTAGCAGCAATAACTGAAATTCACACGGTAAGAGGTGGCCCTAAGAAGGACCGTTGGGGTTTTTCTAGACAGGATTCCACACTATCACTGTCCCTGCCTCACCAATACTTCCCCTATACTCTGTTGAATTGGCTGCAGACTGAGAACTCAATGGTCTGCAGAGCCCAAGATGAAAGTAAAAAATTGGTGCAAAGCTGCTCCTAGCAGCAACAACTGTAATTCACACGGTAAGATGTGGCCCTAAGAAGCATCGTTGGGGTTCTTCTACACTACCCACTGTCCCTGCCTGACCAATACTGCCCCTATACTAAGTAGTACAGACTGCAGCCTGAGAACGCTATAGCCTGCACGTCCGATATATTAAAAAAAAAATTATTGTGCAAAACTGCTCCCAGCATCCATAACAGTAGTGCACTAGGTGAGCTGTGGCCCTAAGAAGGACCGTTGGGGTTCTTGCAGACGCTAACACTCTCCCTATAGCAGCAGCACTCTCTCCAATCTCTGCCAGCGTGTGTCTGAGGTGAGCAGCGGGTGGGAAAGATTTAAATACTCGGCGGTCACCTGTTCTCACCAGCCACTCACTGCAGGGGGGTGGGATAGGGCTGGAAGTTGTAATGCCTTCCCTGCATGTCTATTGGCCAGAAAATGGTGCTAACATTTCAGGGAAGTAAATGTTATTGACTCGAGTACCACGTGGTGCTCGTCACGAGTAACTAGCATCTAGAACACCCTAATACTGGAACGAGTATCAAGCTCGGACGAGCATGCTCGCTCATCTCTATTGATTATGTCATAAATAGAAAAATCTAATAGGTACCAACTAGAGATGAGCGAGCATACTCGTCCGAGCTTGATGCTCGTTCGAGTATTAGGGTGCTCGAGTACCACGCGGTACTCGTCTCGATTAAACGAGCACTGACCATTGAATTCAATGGAGCCGGCAATACAGCCGGCTCCACTGAAAGCAATGGGCTGCTGGCGATCTTAGGATGAATTTTCGGGAAGGGCTTAAAAATATAAGCCCTTCCCTGAAAATCATCCAAAACTGTAAAATTTAAAAAAATATATATACTCCCCTTGTCCCGGCAGACGGAGTTCAGCCGCGGCCGGCCGGCAGTTCTCCTGAACTGCTGTGAGTAGTATTCAGCAGCCAGGGATTTAAAATCCCCGCCTGCTGAATGAGCTGCCTCTGATTGGTCACAGCCTCACCAATCAGAGGCAGCTCTCACTCACCCATTCATGAATTCATGAATGGGTGAGTGAGTGCTGCCTCTGATTGGTCTCTGCGCTGAGCCAATCAGAGGCAGCACTCACTCACCCATTCATGAATAGTGAGACCTCGGAACCTGAAATGCAGCTCTGCATGTTGCTCCTCGCCTGCCCTATCCATTTCTGTGTTTTTTTACATGACTTTGGTGATTTTCACAAATGAAAACCTTAGCGGCGCACCAGTCATATACAAAAATGCTCGAGTCACCCATTGACTTCAATGGGGTTCGTTACTCAAAACAAACTCTCGAGCATCACTGAAATTTCGACTCGAGTAACGAGCACTCGAGCATTTTGGTGCTCGCTCATCTCTAGTCTCAACTCAATTATTCAATTCTAGCGCAAAAGAATTAGCGTCCAAATGTTACGTACGGAATCTAATTTTCTCTCTTCCCGATGACATAGAAACTTGAAATTTGGCAAGGGCTTTGACTAGGTGATAAATGGGAAAAGTGAATGGGTCCCAACTCAATTATTCAATTCTAGCGCAAAAGAATTAGCTTCCAAATTTTACGTACGTAATTCTCTCACTTCTCGATGTCATAGAAGCTTGAAGTTTGGAACGAGCATTGATTATGTCATAATTAGGAAAACATAATGAGTCTCACCTTGATTATTCAATTCCAAGCGCAAAAGAATTAGCGTCCAAATTTTACGTAAGGAAGCTAATTCTCTCACTTCCCGATGTCATACAAATTTGAAATTTGGCAGGGGCATTGATTATGTCATAAATAGGAAAAGCTAATGGGTCCCAACTTGATTATTCAACTCTAGCATAAAATAATTAGCGTCCAAATTTTATGTACTTAATCTAATTCTCCAACTTCCCGATGTCATAGAAACTTGAAATTTGGCACAAGCATAGATTATGTCCAAAATAGGAAAAGTCAATGGGTCCAAACTCGATTATTCAATTCTAAGTGCCAAAGGATTAGCGTCCAAATTTTAAGTACGAAATGTAATTCTCTCACTTCTCGATGTCATAGAAACTTGAAATTTGGCACGGGCTTCGATTAGGTCATAAATAGGAAAAGTAAATGGGTCCCAACTCGATTATTCAATTCTAGCGCAAAAGAATTAGCTTCCAAATTTTACATACGTAATCTAATTCTCTCACTTACTGGTGTCATACAAATTTAAAAATTTGGCACGGGCATTGATTATGATACAAATAGGAAAAGCTAATGGGTCCCAACTCGATTATTCAATTCTAGCGCAAAACAATTAGCGGCCAAATTTTAAGTACAGAATCTAATTCTCTCACTTCTCGATGTCATAGAAATTTGAAATTTCGCACGAGCATTGATTAGGTCATAAATAGAAAAAGTTAATAGTTCCCAACTCGAATATTCAATTCTAAGCACAAAAGAGTTAGCGTCCAAATTTTATGTATGGAATCTAATTCCCTACTTCCCAATGTCCTAGAAACTTGAAATTTGGCACGGTC
Organism: Eleutherodactylus coqui; assembly: GCF_035609145.1. Lineage (NCBI taxonomy): Eukaryota > Metazoa > Chordata > Amphibia > Anura > Eleutherodactylidae > Eleutherodactylus > Eleutherodactylus coqui. The sequence goes on from NC_089846.1 coordinate 69,313,909, forward strand.
ATTGATTAGGTCACATATAGGAAAAGTTAATGGGTCCCAACCCGATTATTCAATTTTAAGTGCAAAAATTTTGCGTTGAAATTCTACGTACGTAATCTAATTTTCTCATTTCCCGATGTCATAGAAACTTGAAATTTGGCACGAGCATTGATTATGTCAGAAATAGGAAAAGCTAATGGGTCCCAACTTGATTATTCAATTCTAAGCACAAAAGAATTAGTGTCCAAATTTTACATAGAGAATCTATTCTCTCGCTTCCCGATTTCATAGAAACTTGAAACTCGGCACGAGCATGGAGTATGTCATAAATAGGAAAAGTTAATGGGTCCGAGCTCGATTATTTGCTATTAGTAGTTTATAGTATTCCGTCGAGAATCCGTCGGGGCCCGGTGTTTTTCCCCCTGGTGCCATCGTAATCACCCCTCGTACCTCTTACTCCCGTATTTCGGCGTCTAGTAGGGTTTTTTGCTCTTCTGTTAGTTTTGGTAGGTTCACAGATTCTAGGAAGTTGTTTATATCTTGTGTATTTGTTGGTTCTGCCCTGTATAGGTTTTTAAAAAGTATTCGTGTAGTATTTAGGCCACCTCTTCTTGTTTCGTTGTGAGATTGTCCCCATTAGTGTGTGTTAGGGTCAATATTGATTTGTGTGGTTGCCTTTGCTTGGCCAAATTGGCTAGCAAGCGCCCCGTCTTGTTACCCCACCTGTAGAATTTATTTTTTGTTAGTTGGGTTTGCCAATGTGCGTGGGTGTGTACGAATGTGTATAGTAGGTGTTTTGCTGTGAGGAAGCTTTGATATGAGTTGTCATTGTGGGAGTTCATGTGTGCTTTTTGTGATTCCAGGAGGGAATGGTGTAGTGTTTCGAATTCTGTTTGTAATTTTTTCCTTCTGTGGGACAGGTAGCTTATGATTTGGCCTCTCATCACTGCCTTTGAGGCCTGCCAAAATAAGTTTATGTTGTCTGTGTGTGCCCTGTTGTCGTCTGCAGTTATTCCAATGGATTTTCAGGTATGTTCTGAAGTCTTCTGATTCCCATAGGAATGAGGGGAATCGCCATATTAGCCTTCGCAGGGTTATCAGTTGTAGTCTCATTGCTATCGGCGCGTGGTCGCTGAGGGATATTGGGTGGATTACAGTTTGGTGGTGGTACTCAAAAATCCTGTTTGATATTAAAAAGAAGTAAGTGCGTGAGAATGTGTGTAGGGCGTTGGAACAACATGTATGTTCCCTGCTTGTGGGGTTCAGGAGTCTCCATGGGTCACATACGTTGAGTTGTTCTTTTAGTGTTAGTAATGCGTGTGTGGTTGAGGTTGTTTGGGTGGATGGTCCTGTTCCGTCTAATGTTTCGTCTTGTAGACACACACACACACACACACACACATATATACACACACACACATATACACACACACACATACACACACACACACATATACACACATATACACACACACACACATATACACACACACACACACACACACACACACATATACACACACACACACACACACACATATATACACACACACACATATACACACACATATATACACACACACACACATATACACACACACACACACACACACGTGTATATATATATATATATATATATATATATATATATACACACACACACGTATATATATATATATATATATATATATATATATACACACACACACACGTATATATATACACACACACGTATATATATATATATATATATATATATATATATATACACACACACGTGTATATATATATATATATATATATATATATATACACATATACACACACACACGTATATATACATATATATATATATATATACACACACACGTGTATATATATATATATATATATATATATATATGTATATATATATACACACACAGAATTATTGTCATTTAGATATGGTTGCAGTATTTCTATTAATGTGGCATAGAATGTTGGTTGGTTTGTGTTGGGGCATAGATGTTCACCAGGGCATACGTTTGTTTGTCCATTTTGATTCTCACTATTAAGTATCTGCCTTGCGGGTCGGCTATGTTTTGCAGTATTGCATGTGGCATGTTTTTCCTAGTCAAGATGGCTACTAGAGATGAGCGAACGTACTCGTAACGAGTACTTACGCACCCGAGTACCGCCATTTTCGAGTACTTCAGTACTCGGGTGAAAAGATTCGGGGGTGGGGAGAGGCGTGGCGGTGCGGGGGGGAGCAGCGGGGAACAGGGGGGAGCCCTCTCTCTCTCCCTCTCCCCCCCACTCCCCACTGCTACCCCCCGTGCCGCCACGGCGCCCCCCGAATCTTTTCACCCGAGTACTGAAGTACTCGAAAATGGCGGAACTCGGGTGCGTAAGTACTCGTAACGAGTACGTTCGCTCATCTCTAATGGCTACCCCTCATGACGCTGATGTGTGTGAGGCCGTGTAGCAGGCGTCTATCCATGGTGCTCTCAGTTCTCCCTTCCCCTCTTTTTTCCAGTGCGTTTCCTGTAGAAACATTATGTCTGGTTTTTATCATTTCAGGTGCGTAAGTATTTTTTTTTCGTTTAATGGGTATATTTAGTCCATCTACATTCCAAGATAGTGTTTGTATTGTGGTGGGTGTTTGATATTCGGTTGTCTCTAAGTCTATAGGCATATTGATGTGTGTGTGTTGGTCATAGTTACCATGGTTCTCGCCTTTTTGTTGTTGTAGCATCCATCGGTCCCAGCGAGCCGCGGATGCAACTGAATGTTGATCGTGCCGTGCCTGTGGGGCTCTTCGATCCTCCCGGTGATCCGTTTTCTAAGGGTCAAATGGGTCAAAAAAAGAATAAAAAACACGAAAAACGTGAGAAACATAGTAATGAACATGTAAACTTTTAGCATCAACTTTGCTTATTCTTTTGCATAACAGGTGCCACATCCACGATATTCGGGACAGGGTTGTGATAAAGAGCTACAGTGCAACTAGTTCCTTCTTCCTGTCTTTTTCAGCCTTGTTCTCCGTTCTCTTCCATATGTAGATGTCTTCTTGCTTCCTCCGGGGTGTTGAATATCAAGGATTTGTTGCCATCTTGGATCCGTAATTTTGCTGGGTAGAGCAGTTGGAGGTGTGTGTTTCGTTCATGTAGAGCTTGGCAGATTGGGGTAAATAGTTTGCGTTTTTGTGATACCCCCACCGAGAAGTCTTGAAATAGCAGGATCTTTGATCCTTGTATAGTTAATTCTCCTTGTCGTCTGTAGGCTTGTTTCTTTTGTTGTCCAATGCATGTATTTTGCTATCACTGGGCGAGGTCTGTTTCTGTTATTATGCCCCTCCCCCGGTGGGCCGATTCTGTGGGCTCTTTCTATTGTTAGGGGGTCGTTGGGTATGTCGAGTTGGAGTGCCTGCGGTAACTTGGTGGTTAGGTAGGTTAAGAGCTGATTGTTGGTTACTGTCTCGGGTATTCCCACAAAACGAAGGTTATTGTGGCGATGTCTGTTCTCTAGGTCATTGTTTTTTTTTTATTCCCGGAGCATTTCGGTTTCTGACTGACTTCTTTGTAGCGAGGCTTCTAAGGTTGCGATAGTTTGTTCTGTATTCTGAGTTTTCGCTTCTAGTTCTGTCAACCTTTGGGTGTTGTCCATAATTTGGGACAGTGCTGAGTTTATAGATTTGTGAAGTGTCTCTAGTCTATTGTCAAATAGGGGGAGAAGCAGTTTTGAGACCTCTTGTGCCACTAGTGTCGCCCGTGTCAAGTCCATGTTGTTGTTTCTTGGTTGCTCGTTGGTTTGCGTGGGGGAGGTATCCATCGTTTCTTGATCGTGGTCTGGCGAGGCCGTAGTGCGCAGTGGAGTGTTCTTTAGAGGGGATACGGGTTGATGTGTGGTCTTGCTCTCTTTTTCTTTGGTGTTTTTGATGAATTTGTTCTTTTGTTTCCCTCCTGTGGTTGTTTTGTCTGTATCTGGCTGACGTGTTGCTCATGTTGAGGTACCCGCGCTTCTTTCGTTTAGATATTTGTCCATATTTTGACTTTTTCAAAGTCAGGTAGTTGTGCGGGTTATTTGCTCTGAGGGGTCTTTCCCTGTTTCTCAAGTTGTTCTTGTTTTGTTGCGGTTTATTTTTGGTGTGGATGTGGCTTCTCTTTAGATATCTATTAGAGATGAGCGAGCACCAAAATGCTCGGGTGCTCGTTACTCGGGACGAAATTTTCGCGATGCTCGAGGGTTCGTTTCGAGTAACGAACCCCATTGAAGTCAATGGGCGACCCGAGCATTTTTGTATTTCGACGATGCTCGCTAAGGTTTCCATGTGTGAAAATCTGGGCAATTCAAGAAAGTGATGGGAACGACACAGCAACGGATAGGGCAGGCGAGGGGCTACATGTTGGGCTGCATCTCAAGTTCACAGGTCCCACTATTAAGCCACAATACCGGCAAGAGTGGGCCCCCCCCAACAACTTTTACTTCTGAAAAGCCCTCATTAGCATAGCATACCTTAGCTAAGCACCACACTACCAACAACAAAGCACAATCCCTGCCTGCATGACACTCTGCTGCCACTTCTCCTGGGTTACATGCTGCCCAACCCCCCTCCCCCCTGCACGATGCAGTGTCCACAGCGCACACCAAACTGTCCCTGCGCAGCCTTCAGCTGCCCTCATGCCACACCACCCTCATGTCTATTTATAAGTGCGTCTGCCATGAGGAGGAACTGCAGGCACACACTGCAGAGGGTTGGCACGGCTAGGCAGCGACCCTCTTTAAAAGTGGTGGGGCGATAGCCCACAATGCTGTACAGAAGCAATGAGAAATAGAATCCTGTGCCACTGCCATCAGGAGCTGCACACGAGGGCATAGCAATGGGGAACCTATGTGCCACACACTATTCATTCTGTCAAGGTGTCTGCATGCCCCAGTCAGACTGGTAATATGTACCTTAACAGTAACCGCGTTGGTGGTAATGTGGTGGTGACTGCGGACCTAGTAGCGCGGTTGTATTTTGTTGGTTTTCGGAATGTGCCCAGGATTAAGTTGGCCGTGGCGGGGGATGTTTTTGAGGCACTACGTGTCCTCTCCACGTGTCCGTGGTTATATGCACCTTAACAGTAACCGCGTTGGTGGTAATGTGGTGGTGACTGCGGACCTAGTAGCGCGGTTTTATTTTGTTGGTTTTCGGAATGTGGCCAGGATTAAGTGGGCCGTGGTGGGGGGATGGTGGGGGGGCTCTCTTGTTGTGTCGGTAAAGGTGAAATTCTTGGACTGCCACCAGACGAACCAATGCAAAGGCATTTGCCAAGAATGTTTTCATTGTTGGAGGCGGAGGGGGATGTTTTTGAGGCACTACGTGTCCTCTCCACGTGTCCGTGGTTATATGCACCTTAACAGTAACCGCGTTGGTGGTAATGTGGTGGTGACTGCGGACCTAGTAGCGCGGTTTTATTTTGTTGGTTTTCGGAATGTGGCCAGGATTAAGTGGGCCGTGGCGGGGGGATGGTGGGGGGGCTCTCTTGTTGTGTCGGTAAAGGTGAAATTCTTGGACTGCCACCAGACGAACCAATGCAAAGGCATTTGCCAAGAATGTTTTCATTGTTGGAGGAGGAGGGGGATGTTTTTGAGGCACTACGTGTCCTCTCCACGTGTCCGTGGTTATATGCACCTTAACAGTAACCGCGTTGGTGGGAAATGGCCTCGCCGCCATCATGTCTTTGGGAAGCCTCTGTTTCCACACCCCAGAGACATACCATTAGCAGCGGTATAGGCAGAGCCCATAATTCGTAACATTTCAGCCGTAGCATTAGGACAGGCCCCACTAACATATCACTAGCAGCATTATAGGGGGAGCACAGTATTAGTTCCATTTCAGTAATAGTAGCACTCAAGACAGGCCCCAGTAACAATTCCGAAGCAGCAGTATAGTGGGAGTGCAGTCTTCGTTCCATTTCAGTAATAGTAGCACTCAAGACAGGCCCCAGTAACAATTCCGAAGCAGCAGTATAGTGGGAGCGCAGTCTTCGTTCCATTTCAGTAATAGTAGCACTCAAGACAGGCCCCAGTAACATTCCATTTAAGTAAGTTCCATTTAAGTAATAGTAGCAGCCTACACAGGCCCCAGGAACAATTCCGAAGCAGCAGTATAGTGGGAGCGCAGTCTTAGTTCCATTTCAGTAGCTGCAGTATAGCCAAGGCCCAAGTTACATTTATGTAGCTAAAGTGTAGGCCAACCCCACACACCTTTCTGTACCATGAGTGCAGGTGAAGAACATAGAAATTGCTATGATTACACTGTAGGTGAGGGCCCAAAAAAATTGGTGTACCAACAGTACTAATGTACCTCAGTAAAAATTGGCCATGCCCAACCAAGATGGCAGGTGAAACCCATTAATCGCTTTGGTTAATGTGGATTAAGTGGTAACTAGGCCTGGAGGCAGCCCAGTTTAACGAAAAATTGTTTCAAGTTAAAGTTCCAACGCTTTTAAGAGCATTGAAACGTATAAAAAATTTTTAGAAAAATTATATGAGTGAGCCTTGTGGCCCTAAGAAAAATTGCCCGTTCAGCGTGATTACGTGAGGTTTCAGGAGGAGGAGCAGGAGGAGGAGGAGGAATATTATACACAGATTGATGAAGCAGAAATGTCCCCGTTTTGGATGGTGAGAGAGAACGATGCTTCCATCTGCGGGTGCAGCCTACGTATTGCTTAGGTATCGCTGCTGTCCGCTGGTGGAGAAGAGAAGTCTGGGGAAATCCAGGCTTTGTTCATCTTGATGAGTGTTAGCCTGTCGGCACTGTCGGTTGACAGGCAGGTACGCTTATCTGTGATGATTCCCCCAGCCGCACTAAACACCCTCTCCGACAAGACGCTAGCCGCAGGACAAGCAAGCACCTCCAGGGCATACAGCGCGAGTTCAGGCCACGTGTCCAGCTTCGACACCCAGTAGTTGTAGGTGGCAGAGGCGTCACGGAGGACGGTCGTGCGATCGGCTACGTACTCCCTCACCATCCTTTTACAGTGCTCCCGCCGACTCAGCCTTGACTGGGGAGCGGTGAGACAGTCTTGCTGGGGAGCCATAAAGCTGTCCAGGCCCTTAAAGACTGTTGCACTGCCTGGGCTGTACATGCTGCTCGATCTCCACACCTCCCCTGCTACCTGGCCCTCGGAACTGCGCCTTCTGCCACTAGCGCTGTCGGATGGGAATTTTACCATCAGCTTGTCCGCCAGGGTCCTGTGGTATAGCAACACTCTCGAACCCCTTTCCTCTTCGGGAATGAGAGTGGGAAGGTTCTCCTTATAGCGTGGGTCGAGCAGTGTGTACACCCAGTAATCCGTAGTGGCCAGAATGCGTGTAACGCGAGGGTCACGAGAAAGGCATCCTAACATGAAGTCAGCCATGTGTGCCAGGGTACCTGTACGCAACACATGGCTGTCCGCACTAGGAAGATCACTTTCAGGATCCTCCTCCTCCTCCTCAGACCATACACGCTGAAATGATGACAGGCAAGCAGCATGGGTACCGTCAGCAGTGGGCCAAGCTGTCTCTTCCCCCTCCTCCTCATCCTCCTCATGCTCCTCCTCCTCCTCCTGAACGCGCTGAGATATAGACAGGAGGGTGCTCTGACTATCCAGCGACATACTGTCTTCCCCCGGCTCTGTTTCCGAGCGCAAAGCGGCTGCCTTTATGGTTTGCAGGGAACTTCTCAAGATGCATAGCAGAGGAATGGTGACGCTAATGATTGCAGCACCGCCGCTCACCACCTGGGTAGACTGCTCAAAGTTTCGAAGGACCTGGCAGATGTCTGCCAACCAGGCCCACTCTTCTGAAAATAATTGAGGAGGCTGACTTCCACTGCGCCGCCCATGTTGGAGTTGGTATTCCACTATAGCTCTACGCTGCTCATAGAGCCTGGCCAACATGTGGAGCGTAGAGTTCCACTGCCGCCTCCATCATACTTTTGAAGGACTCCGTTTCCACAACCCTATACGGCAACATCTCAAGGCTGATAAATTTGGCTATGTGGACGGTTAACGCTTGAGCGTGCGGGTGCGAGGCGGCATACTTGCGCTTGCGCTCAAACACTTGCGTTAGCGACGGTGCGGTGCGAGACATTGGTGGATGGGGCCGAGGACAGCGGAGGTGAGGGTGTGGGTGCAGGCCAGGAGACGGTAGTGCCTGTGTCCTCAGAGCGGGGTTGGATCTCAGTGGCAGGTTGGGGCACAGGGGGAGAGGCAGCGGTGCAAACCGGAGGCGGTGAACAGCCTTCGTCCCACCTTGTGGGGTGCTTGGCCATCATATGTCTGCGCATGCTGGTGGTGGTGAGGCTGTTGGTGGTGGCTCCCCGGCTGATCTTGGCGCGACAAAGGTTGCACAACACTGTTCGTCGGTCGTCAGGCATCTCTGTGAAAAACTGCCAGACCTTAGAGCACCTCGGCCTCTGCAGGGTGGCATGGCGCGAGGGTGTGCTTTGGGAAACAGTTAGTGGATTATTTGGTCTGGCCCTGCCTCTACCCCTGGACACCGCACTGCCTCTTGCAACCTGCCCTGCTGCTGCCCGTGCCTCCCCCTCTGAAGACCTGTCCTGTGTAGGCGTTGCACACCAGGTGGGGTCAGTCACCTCATCGTCCTGCTGCTCTTCCTCCGAATCCTCTGTGCGCTCTTCCCTCGGACTTACTGCCCTTACTACTACCTCACTGCAAGACAACTGTGTCTCATCGTCATCGTCCTCCTCACCCACTGAAAGGTCTTGAGACAGTTGCCGGAAGTCCCCAGCCTCATCCCCCGGACCCCGGGAACTTTCCAATGGTTGGGCATCAGTGACGATAAACTCCTCTGGTGGGAGAGGAACCACTGCTGCCCAATCTGAGCAGGGGCCCGAGAACAGTTCCTGGGAGTCTTCCCGCTCCTGAGCATGTGTCATTGTAGTGGAGTGAGGAGGCTGGGAGGAAGGAGGAGTAGCAGCCAGAGGATTTGGATTTGCAGCACTGGACGGCGCAGAACTGTGGGTGGATGATAGCTTGCTCGAAGCACTTTCTGCCATCCAGGACAGGACCTGCTCACACTGCTCATTTTCTAATAAAGGTCTCCCGCGTGGACCCATGAATTGGGCGATGAATGTGGGGACGCCAGAAACGTGTCTCTCTCCTAATCGCGCAGCAGTCGGCTGCGATACACCTTGATCAGGAGCTCGCCCTGTGCCCACACCCTCACTTGGGCCTACGCTTCCTCTGCCACGTCCACGTCCTCTAGGCTTACCTCTACCCCTCAGCATGCTGTATTACCAGTGATTTCCCAGGCAGCAAAGAAATTGGCGCAAGCCTGCAGGACAAATAGAATGTTTCCCTTTTTGGGAAACGGAGGGCCCACTGACTATATTCAATCAGATAAGATATGTGTTGCACAGAAATGCAGTTATATGAAGTGCAGCAGAGCAGTTACTTTTCACAGGCAGCAAATAAATTGGCGCAAGCCTGCAGGACAAATAGAATGTTTCCCTTTTTGGGAAATGGAGGGCCCACTGACTATATTCAATCAGATAAGATATGTGTTGCACAGAAATGCAGTTATATGAAGTGCAGCAGAGCGGTTACTTTTCACAGGCAGCAAATAAATTGGCGCAAGCTGCAGGACAAATAGAATGTTTCCCTTTTTGGGAAACGGAGGGCCCACTGACTATATTCAATCAGATAAGATATGTGTTGCACAGAAATGCAGTTATATGAAGTGCAGCACAGCGGAGACTTTTCACAGGCAGCAAATAAATTGGCGCAAGCCTGCAGGACAAATAGAATGTTTCCCTTTTTGGGAAACGGAGGGCCCACTGACTATATTCAATCAGATAAGATATGTGTTGCACAGAAATGCAGTTATATGAAGTGCAGCACAGCGGAAACTTTTCACAGGCAGCAAATAAATTGGCGCAAGCCTGCAGGACAAATAGAATGTTTCCCTTTTTGGGAAACGGAGGGCCCACTGACTATATTCAATCAGATAAGATATGTGTTGCACAGAAATGCAGTTATATGAAGTGCAGCAGAGCAGTTACTTTTCACAGGCAGCAAATAAATTGGCGCAAGCCTGCAGGACAAATAGAATGTTTCCCTTTTCGGGAAACGGAGGGCCCACTGACTATATTCAATCAGATAAGATATGTGTTGCACAGAAATGCAGTTATATGAAGTGCAGCACAGCGGTTACTTTTCCCAGGCAGGAAATAAATTGGCACAAGACTGCAGGACAAATACAATTTTTCCCTTTTTGGGAAACGGAGGGCCCACTGACTATATTCAATCAATAATATATGTCTTCTGGCCCTGCCTACACAATTCTCTCCCTGTAGTATTACTGCAAGGCGCAATGCTCTGCAGACAGCCGATTTTGAAAAGAAAAAAATATGCAACACTGCTAACAGCAGCCTGCACAGTACTGCACACGGATTGATGTGGCCCTAAGAAGGACCGTTGGGGTTCTTGAAGCCTACACTCACTCCTAACACTCTCCCTACCTAAGCACCACTTCTGTCCCTGTAGTATTACTGCAAGGCGCAATGCTCTGCAGACTGCCGATTTTGAAAAAAAAAAAATTTGTGCAACACTGCTAACAGCACCCTCCACAGTACTGCACACGGATAGATGTGGCCCTGAGAAGGACCGTTGGGGTTCTTGAAGCCTACACTCACTACTAACACTCTCCCTACAGCAGCTCCGGCACCAGCAGCACTTTCCCTCAGCTAACTCACAAGACATCTGAGGCGAGCCGCGGGAGGGGCCGACTTTTATACTCGGGTGACATCTGATCGCCCCAGCCACTCACAGCAGGGGGGTGGTATAGGGCTTGAACGTCACAGGGGGAAGTTGTAATGCCTTCCCTGTCTTTCAATTGGCCAGAAAAGCGCGCTAACGTCTCAGAGAGGAAACTGAAAGTAACCGAAACACCGCGTGGTGCTCGTTAAGAGTAACGAGCATCCCGAACACCCTAATATTCGCACGAATATCAAGCTCGGACGAGTACGTTCGCTCATCTCTAATATCTATGTCTCCATTTCTGTTTGTCTGGAGTCCCGAGTTCAATTCACGGCTTGTATTCTTGTTGGTTCCGCTTTATTTCCCTTGCCTCCTTCTCCCCTGTTTTCAGGATGTTTAATTGTTTTATTTTGCGTAGTCTGAGTTTTTCCTTTTTTTTTTTCTCTCCTGTTGCTGTTGCGTTGTCTAGGTTTTGTCAGGAGTTATATCTGGGTGGGAGTCACACGTGGTCCTTTGTTGCGTGTTTTTTCCCCCCTTTTTGTTTGTATGTCTTTGGCTTTTATAATTTTGTTGAAGTTGGGGTATGTCCTGTTAGGGAGTAATAGTTTCCCCCTGTTTTTGTTTTCTGGGCTTTTTATGCAAGGCTTCTGGGCCTTTTGTGGCCCTATTGTGTCTTGGGGTCTGTTTATGGCGTTTGTACTTCCTTTTTGTGGGTGTGTCCTTGGTTTTTATAGTTTTTATTAAAGTTGGGGTGGAGCCCGTGAGGGGGTGGTGGTTTCCCACTGTTTTTACTTTTTGGGGCTTTTTGTGCAGGGCTTCTGGGTCTCTTGTGGCCCTGTTGTGTCCTGGGGTCTGTTCTGTATTGTCTGTATGCTTGTGTGGTATCTCCACACTCTGTAGGTGTCTCGCAGCTCCTCCCCCTGCCTGTTGAGGTGGGCGGGGTTTGCCGTGGGCTCCTCGGTCAAAAATGTTAACGCGACTCCCGCCGCTGTTCGGCCCTGGTGTTCCGGTGGTCCTCCGGCGGGCTCGTCACCCTCGGAGGGTTTTCCGCGTCCTTCTGTGGTGCCCCGGAGCTCGCGGTCGCGGCCGGTGTTGGTCGCGGCCCTCGCGACCAGAAGTTCACAGTCTAGGTGAAGGCCGGTGGATCGGCAGGTCTTACCGGGATCTTCGATGGAGGCAAGGTCCTGGCAGGCTGTGAGGTATGCGTCCCCCTGTTGCTGTGCGTCCGTGTTCCGGTTCCCCGTTCCTGCGGGCCGCCCCGGGAGATCCACCGGAGGTCTTTCGGGCTCCTTTTTGATGTGGGGGGCTTCTGCCAAGCAAGCAGGGGAGATGTCCGTCCCCCGCAGCTGCTTTGTTTGGGTCACCAGAGGGTCCCGGTATCTCTGGGAGTGTGTCTGGCAGGAGCTCTGTAGGACACGTCCTGCTCCCTCTGTGTCCTGGGTGGAAGTCCCAAGCTTGATTATTTAATTCTAAGCACAAAAGAATTAGCATCCAAATTTTACGAACGTAATCTAATTCTTTCACTTCCCGATGTCATAGAAATTTGGCACGAGCATTGATTATGTCATAATTAGGAAAAGTTAATGGGTCCCAACTCAATTATTCAATTCTGAGCACAAAAGAATAAGTGTCCAAATTTTATGTACGGAATCTAATTCTCTCACTTCCTGATGTAATTTTTAGAGATGAGCGAGCACCAAAATGCTCGGGTGCTCGTTACTCGGAACGAACTTTTCGCGATGCTCGAGGGTTCGTTTCGAATAACGAACCCCATTAAAGTCAATGGGCGACCCGAGCATTTTTGTATTTCGCTGATGCTCGCTAAGGTTTTCATGTGTGAAAATCTGGGCAATTCAAGAAAGTGATGGGAACGACACAGCAACGGATAGGGCAGGCGAGGGACTACGTGTTGGGCTGCATCTCAAGTTCACAGGTCCCACTATTAAGCCACAATAGCGGCAAGAGTGCCCCCCCCTCCCAACAACTTTTACTTCTGAAAAGCCCTCATTAGCAATGCATACCTTAGCTAAGCACCACACTACCTCCAACAAAGCACAATCACTGCCTGCATGACACTCCACTGCCACTTCTCCTGGGTTACATGCTGACCAACCGCCCCCCCACAGCGAACACCAAAGTGTCCCTGCGCAGTCTTCAGCTGCCCTCATGCCACACCACCCTCATGTCTATTTAGAAGTGCGTCTGCCATGAGGAGGAACCGCAGGCACACACTGCAGAGGGGTTGGCACGGCTAGGCAGCGACCCTCCTTAAAAGTGGTGGGGCGATAGCCCACAATGCTGTACAGAAGCAATGAGAAATAGAATCCTGTGCCACCGCCATCAGGAGCTGCACACGTGGGCATAGCAATGGGGAACCTATGTGCCACACACTATTCATTCTGTCAAGGCGTCTCTGCATGCCCCAGTCAGACTGGTAATATGTACCTTAACAGTAACCGCGTTGGTGGTAATGTGGTGGTGACTGCGGACCTAGTAGCGCGGTTTTATTTTGTTGGTTTTCGGAATGTGGCCAGGATTAAGTGGGCCGTGGCGGGGGGATGGTGGGGGGGGGGGGCTCTCTTGTAGTGTCGGTAAAGGTGAAATTCTTGGACTGCCACCAGACGAACCAATGCAAAGGCATTTGCCAAGAATGTTTTCCCTGTTGGAGGAGGAGGGGGATGTTTTTGAGGCACTACGTGTCCTCTCCACGTGTCCGTGGTTATATGCACCTTAACAGTAACCGCGTTGGTGGTAATGTGGTGGTGACTGCGGACCTAGTAGCGCGGTTTTATTTTGTTGGTTTTCGGAATGTGGCCAGGATTAAGTGGGCCGTGGCGGGGGGATGGTGGGGGGGGGCTCTCTTGTAGTGTCGGTAAAGGTGAAATTCTTGCACTACCACCAGACGAACCAATGCAAAGGCATTTGCTAAGAATGTTTTCCCTGTTGGAGGAGGAGGGGGATGTTTCTGAGGCACTACGTGTCCTCTCCACGTGTCCGTGGTTATATGCACCTTAACAGTAACCGCGTTGGTGGGAAATGGCCTCGCCGCCATCATGTCTTTGGGAAGCCTCTGTTTCCACACCCCAGAGACATACCATTAGCAGCGGTATAGGCAGAGCCCAGAATTCGTAACATTTCAGCCGTAGCATTAGGACAGGCTCCACTAACATATCACTTGCAGCATTATAGCGGAAGCGCAGTCTTCGTTCCATGTCAGCAATAGTAGCACTCAAGACAGGCCCCAGTAACAATTCCGAAGCAGCAGTATAGCGGGAGCGCAGTCTTCGTTCCATGTCAGCAATAGTAGCACTCAAGACAGGCCCCAGTAACAATTCCGAAGCAGCAGTATAGCGGGAGCGCAGTCTTCGTTCCATGTCAGCAATAGTAGCACTCAAGACAGGCCCCAGTAACAATTCCGAAGCAGCAGTATAGCGGGAGCGCAGTCTTCGTTCCATGTCAGCAATAGTAGCACTCAAGACAGGCCCCAGTAACAATTCCGAAGCAGCAGTATAGTGGGAGCGCAGTCTTAGTTCCATTTCAGTAGCTGCAGTATAGCCAAGGCCCAAGTTACATTTATGTAGCTAAAGTGTAGGCCAACCCCACACACACTTCTGTACCATGAGTGCAGGCGAAGAACATAGAAATTGCTATGATTACACTGTAGGTGAGGGCCCAAAAAAATTGGTGTACCAACAGTACTAATGTACCTCAGTAAAAATTGGCCATGCCCAACCAAGATGGCAGGTGAAACCCATTAATCACTTTGGTTAATGTGGATTAAGTGGTAACTAGGCCTGGAGGCAGCCCAGTTTAACGAAAAATTGGTTCAAGTTAAAGTTTCAACGCTTTTAAGAGCATTGAAACATATAAAAATTGTTTAGAAAAATTAGATGAGTGAGCCTTGTGGCCCTAAGAAAAATTGCCCGTTCAGCGTGATTACGTGAGGTTTCAGGAGGAGGAGCAGGAGGAGGAGGAGGAATATTAGACACAGATTGATGAAGCAGAAATGTCCCCGTTTTGGATGGTGAGAGAGAACGTAGCTTCCATCCGCGGGTGCAGCCTACGTATTGCTTACGTATCGCTGCTGTCCGCTGGTGGAGAAGAGAAGTCTGGGGAAATCCAGGCTTTGTTCATCTTGATGAGTGTTAGCCTGTCGGCACTGTCGGTTGACAGGCGGGTACGCTTATCTGTGATGATTCCCCCAGCCGCACTAAACACCCTCTCCGACAAGACGCTAGCCGCAGGACAAGCAAGCACCTCCAGGGCATACAGCGCTAGTTCAGGCCACGTGTCCAGCTTCGACACCCAGTAGTTGTAGGGGGCAGAGGCGTCACCGAGGATGGTCGTGCGATCGGCTACGTACTCCCTCACCATCCTTTTACAGTGCTCCCGCCGACTCAGCCTTGACTGGGAGCGGTGACACAGTCTTGCTGGGGAGCCATAAAGCTGGCCAGGCCCTTAAAGACTGTTGCACTGTCTGGGCTGTACATGCTGCTCGATCTATGCACCTCCCCTGCTACCTGGCCCTCGGAACTGCGCCTTCTGCCACTAGCGCTGTCGGATGGGAATTTTACCATCAGCTTGTCCGCCAGGGTCCTGTGGTATAGCAACACTCTCGAACCCCTTTCCTCTTCGGGAATGAGAGTGGGAAGGTTCTCCTTATAGCGTGGGTCGAGCAGTGTGTACACCCAGTAATCCATAGTGGCCAGAATGCGTTGAATGCGAGGGTCACGAGAAAAGCATCCTAACATGAAGTCAGCCATGTGTGCCAGGGTACCTGTACGCAACACATGGCTGTCCGCACTAGGAAGATCACTTTCAGGATCCTCCTCCTCCTCCTCCTCAGGCCATACACGCTGAAATGATGACAGGCAAGCAGCATGGGTACCGTCAGCAGTGGGCCAAGCTGTCTCTTCCCCCTCCTCCTCCTCCTGAACGCGCTGAGATATAGACAGGAGGGTGCTCTGACTATCCAGCGACATACTGTCTTCCCCCGGCTCGGTTTCCGAGCGCAAAGCGGCTGCCTTTATGGTTTGCAGGGAACTTCTCAAGATGCATAGCAGAGGAATGGTGACGCTAATGATTGCAGCATCGCCGCTCACCACCTGGGTAAACTGATCAAAGTTTCGAAGGACCTGGCAGATGTCTGCCAACCAGGCCCACTCTTCTGAAAAGAATTGAGGAGGCTGACTCCCACTGCGCCGCCCATGTTGGAGTTGGTATTCCACTATAGCTCTACGCTGCTCATAGAGCCTAGCCAACATGTGGAGCGTAGAGTTCCACCGTGTGGGCACGTCGCACAGCAGTCGGTGCACTGGCAGATTAAAGCGATGTTGCAGGGTGCGCAGGGTGGCAGCGTCCGTGTGGGACTTGCGGAAATGTGCGCAGAGCCGGCGCACCTTTACGAGCAGGTCTGACAAGCGTGGGTAGCTTTTCAGAAAGCGCTGAACTACCAAATTAAAGACGTGGGCCAGGCATGGCACGTGCGTGAGGCTGCCGAGCTGCAGAGCCGCCAGCAGGTTACGGCCGTTGTCACACACGACCATGCCCGGTTGGAGGCTCAGCGGCGCAAGCCAACGGTCGGTCTGCTCTGTCAGACCCTGCAGCAGTTCGTGGGCTGTGTGCCTCCTATCTCCTAAGCTGAGTAGTTTCAGCACGGCCTGCTGACGCTTGCCCACCGCTGTGCTGCCACGCCGCGCGACACCGACTGCTGGCGACGTCCTGCTGCTGCTGACACATCTAGATTGCGAGACAGAGGTTGAGGAGGAGGAGGAGGAGGGTGCTTTAGTGGAGGAAGCATACACCGCCGCAGATACCACCACCGAGCTGGGGCCCGCAATTCTGGGGGTGGGTAGGACGTGAGCGGTCCCAGGCTCTGACTCTGTCCCAGCCTCCACTAAATTCACCCAATGTGCCATCAGGGAGATGTAGTGGCCCTGCCCGCCTGTGCTTGTCCACGTGTCCGTAGTTAAGTGGACCTTGCCACTAACCGCATTGGTGAGGGCGCGTACAATGTTGCGGGAGACGTGGTCGTGCAGGGCTGGGACGGCACATCGGGAAAAGTAGTGGCGACTGGGAACCGAGTAGCGCGGGGCCGCCGCCGCCGCCATCATAGCTTTGAAGGACTCCGTTTCCACAACCCTATACGGCAGCATCTCAAGGCTGATAAATTTGGCTATGTGGACGGTTAACGATTGAGCGTGCGGGTGCGTGGCGGCGTACTTGCGCTTGCGCTCCAACAGTTGCGCTAGCGAAGGCTGAACTGTGCGGTGCGAGACATTGGTGGATGGGGCAGAGGACAGCGGAGGTGAGGGTGTGGGTGCAGGCCAGGAGACGGTAGTGCCTGTGTCCTGAGAGGGGGGTTGGATCTCAGTGGCAGGTTGGGGCACAGGGGGAGAGGCAGCGGTGCAAACCGGAGGCGGTGAACGGCCTTCGTCCCACCTTGTGGGGTGCTTGGCCATCATATGTCTGCGCATGCTGGTGGTGGTGAGGCTGTTGGTGGTGGCTCCCCGGCTGATCTTGGCGCGACAAAGGTTGCACACCACTGTTCGTCGGTCGTCAGGCGTCTCTGTGAAAAACTGCCAGACCTAAGAGCACCTCGGCCTCTGCAGGGTGGCATGGCGCAAGGGTGTGCTTTGGGAAACACTTGGTGGATTATTCGGTCTGGCCCTGCCTCTACCCCTGGCCACCGCACTGCCTCTTGCAACCTGCCCTGCTGATGCCCTTGCCTCCCCCGCTGAAGACCTGTCCTGAGTAGGCGTTGCACACCAGGTGGGGTCAGTCACCTCATCGTCCTGCTGCTCTTCCTCCGAATCCTCTGTGCGCTACTCCCTTGGACTTACTGCCCTTACTACTACCTCACTGCAAGACAACTGAGTCTAATCGTCATCGTCCTCCTCACCCACAGAAAGTTCTTGAGACAGTTGGCGGAAGTCCCCAGCCTCTTCCCCCGGACCCCGGGAACTTTCGAATGGTTGGGCATCAGTGACGATAAACTCTGGTGGGAGAGGAACCACTGCTGCCCAATCTGAGCAGGGGCCCGAGAACAGTTCCTGGGAGTGTTCCCGCTCCTGAGCACGTGTCATTGTAGTGGAGTGAGGAGGCTGGGAGGAAGGAGGAGCAGCAGACAGAGGATTCGGATTTGCAGCAGTGGACGGCGCAGAACTGTGGCTGGACGATAGGTTGCTCGAAGCACTTTCTGCCATCCAGGACAGGACCTGCTCACACTGCTCATTTTCTAATAAACGTCTCCCGCGTGGACCCATTAATTGGGCGATGAATGTGGGGACGCCAGAAACGTGCCTCTCTCCTAATCGCGCAGCAGTCGGCTGCGACACACCTGGATCAGGAGCTCGGCCTATGCCCACACCCTCACTTGGGCCTACGCGTCCTCGGCCACGTCCACGTCCACGTCCTCTAGGCTTACCCCTACCCCTCAGCATGCTGTATTACCAGTGATTTGATTTCCCAGGCAGGAAATAAATTGGCGCAAGCCTGCAGGCCAAATATAATGTTTTCGCTTTTTTGCAAAGGGAAGGCCCCACTGCGTATATTCAATGAACAATAACTTTTAGAACTGTAGTGTGGCCCTGAAAAAGTGACACACAACTTTAGTGTAGCAGAGTTATTAACTCTAGCAGAGCAGGTATTTGCCAGTCAGGAAAGACAATGGAGCAAGCCTGCAGTAAACCGTAGCTGGTTGCGTCTGATTATTGTACGTTGTCCACGCAGCACACACGTACACGGAGACCTTAGGACTGACACAGGCAGGCCAAATATAATTTCTTTTCCTTTTTTGCAAAGGGAAGGACCCACTGCGTATATTCAATGAACAATAACTGTGTTGTGGCCCTGCCTACACAATTCTGTCCCTGTAGTATCAATGTAGGGTGCAATGCTCTGCACAGACGATTTTTAGAAAAAAAAAAAAATGCAACACTGCTAACAGCAGCCAGCACAGTACTGCACACGCTTAAATTTGGCCCTAGAAAGGACCGTTGAGGTTCTTGAAGGCTACACTCACTCCTAACACTCTCCCTGCCTATGCACCACTTCTGTCCCTAATGCCGGGTGCAATGCTCTGCACTGCCGATTTTGAGAAAAAAACAAAAACACTGCTAGCAGCAGCCTGCACACAGGTAGATGTGGCCCTAAGAAGGACCTTTGGGGTTCTTGAAGCCTACACTGACTCCTAACGCTCTCCCTACAGCAGCACCAGCACGATAGTACTGTCCCTCAGCTAACTCACAAGGCATGTGTGGCGAGCCGCGGGAGGGGCCGACTTTTATACTCGGGTGACATCTGATCTTCCCAGCCACTCACTGCAGGGGGGTGGTATAGGGCTTGAACGTCACAGGGGGAAGTTGTAATGCCTTCCCTGTCTTTCAATTGGCCAGAAAAGCGCGCTAACATCTCAGAGAGGAAACTGAAAGTAACCAGAACACCGCGTGGTGCTCGTTACGAGTAACGAGCATCCCGAACACCCTAATATTCGCACGAATATCAAGCTCGGCCGAGTACGTTCGCTCATCTCTAGTAATTTTATATAAAGGAAACATTGTAAGGTTACATCCACATGGTGTTTTCTGGGTAACGCAATGAACCATGCAAAATGGTGAACATATTTTTTTCCTCGGTATCTCTAAAGTAACCACGACTTCATAAGATTTTCCGTGGGAACACCAGATAAACCCCAGTACAAGTTATCTCGGGCGAAGCCAGGAATATCAGCTAGTCTATCTATATATATATAAAGCTGAAAGCCCTCACTGACTCACTCACTCACTCACTGACTGACTGACTGGCCAAAAGTTCTCCAACTTCCCGATGTCGTAGAAACATGAAATTTGTCGCGAGCATAGAATATCTCCAAAATAGGAATAGAAATTGAGTCCCAACTCGATTATTCAATTCTATGCGCAAAAGAATTGGCGTCGAAATTTAACGTACATAATCTAAATCACTCACTTCCCAATGTCATAGAAATGGGAAATTTGGCACGAGCATTGATTATGTCATAAATAGGAAAAGTGAATGGGTCCCAACTCGATTATTCAATTCTATGCGCAAAAGAATTAACATCCAAATTTTACGTGCGGAATGTAATTTTCTCACTTTCCGGTGTCATAGAAACGTGAAATTTGGCACGAGCATTGATTATGTCATAAATAGGAAAAGCTAATGGGTCCCAACTCGATTATTCAATTCTAGCGCAAAAGAATTAGCGTCCAAATTTTACGTGCGGAATGTAATTTTCTCACTTTCCGGTGTCATAGAAACAGGAAATTTGGCACGAGCATTGATTATGTCGTAAATAGGAAAAGCTAATGGGTCCCAACTCAATTATTCAATTCTATGCACAAAAGAATTGACGTCCAAATTTTACGTACGGAATGTAATTTTCTCACTTTCTGGTGTCATAGAAACATGAAATTTGGCACGAGCATTGATTATGTCATAAATAGGAAAAGTTAATAGGTCCCAACTCCATTATTCAATTCTAGCGCAAAAGAATTGGCGTCGAAATTTTACGTGCGGAATGTAATTTTCTCACTTTCCGGTGTCATAGAAACAGGAAACTTGGCACGAGCATTGATAATGTCATAAGTAGTAAAAGCTTATGGGTCCCAACTCCATTATTCAATTCTATGCGCAAAAGAATTGGCGTCCAAATTTTACGTGCGGAATGTAATTTTCTCACTTTCCGGTGTCATAGAAACAGGAAACTTGGCACGAGCATTGATTATGTTATAAGTAGGAAAAGCTAATGGGTCCCAACTCGATTATTCAATTCTATGCGCAAAAGAATTAGCGTCCAAATTTTACGTGCGGAATGTAATTTTCTCGCTTTCCGGTGTCATAGAAACGGGAAATTTTGCACGGGCATTGATTATGCCATAAATAGGAAAAGTTAATAGGTCCCAACTCCATTATTCAATTCTAGCGCAAAAGAATTGGCGTCGAAATTTTACGTGCAGAATGTACTTTTTTCACTTTCCGGTGTCATAGAAACAGGAAATTTGGCACGAGCATTGATTAGGTCATAAATAGTAAAAGTTAATAGGTCCCAACTCCATTATTCAATTCTATGCGCAAAAGAATTAGCGTCCAAATTTTACATACGGAATCTAATTTTCTCACTTTCCGGTGTCATAGAAACGTGAAATTTG
>NC_089846.1:69334989-69372489 GCF_035609145.1 Eleutherodactylus coqui
TCACACATGTCCCTATCCTCCCCGCACCCCTCCCCCATCCAGCACACACATGTCCCTATCCTCCCCGCACCCCTCCCCCATCCCAGCACACACATGTCCCTATCCTCCCCGAACCCCTCCCACCCCCCAGCACACACACGTCCCTATCCTCCCCGCACCCCTCCCCCATCCCAGCACACACACGTCCCTATCCTCCCAGCACCCCTCCCCCATCCCAGCACACACACGTCCCTATCCTCCCCGCACCCCTCCCCATCCCAGCACACACGTCCCTATCCTCCCCGCACCCCTCCCACCCCCCAGCGCACACACGTCCCTATCCTCCCCGAACCCCTCCCACCCCCCAGCGCACACACGTCCCTATCCTCTCCGAACCCCTCCCACCCCCCAGCGCACACACGTCCCTATCCTCTTCGAACCCCTCCCACCCCCCCCCAGCACACACGTCCCTATCCTCCCTGAACCCCTCCCACCCCCCCAGCACACACACGTGCCTATCCTCCCGGCACCCCTCCCACCGCCCACCCCCAGCACACACATGTCCCTATCCTCCCCGCACCCCTCCCACCCCACCCCAAGCACACACGTCCCTATCCTCCCCGCACCCCTCCCACCCCACCCCAAGCACACACATGTCCCTATCCTCCCCGCACCCCTCCCACCCCACCCCACCCCAAGCACACACATGTCCCTATCCTCCCAGCACCCCTCCCACCCCACCCCAAGCACACACAGGTCCCTATCCTCCCTGAACCCCTCCCACCCCCCCAGCACACACACGTCCCTATCCTCCCGAACCCCTCCCACCCCCCAGCACACACACGTCCCTATCCTCCCCGAACCCCTCCCACCCCCCAGCACACACGTCCCTATCCTCCCCGAACCCCTCCCACCCCCCAGCACAAACACGTCCCTATCCTCCCCGCACCCCTCCCCCATGCCAGCACACACACGTCCCTATCCTCCCCGCACCCCTCCCCCATGCCAGCACACACACGTCCCTATCCTCCCCGCACCCCTCCCCCATCCCAGCACACACACGTCCCTATCCTCCCCGCACCCCTCCCCCATCCCAGCACACACACGTCCCTATCCTCCCCGCACCCCTCCCCCATCCCAGCACACACACGTCCCTATCCGCCCCGCACCCCTCCCCCATCCCAGCACACACACGTCCCTATCCTCCCCGCACCCCTCCCCATCCCAGCACACACATGTCCCTATCCTCCCCGCACACACACGTCCCTATCCTCCCCGCACCCCTCCCCCATCCCAGCACACACACGTCCCTATCCTCCCCGCACCCCTCCCCCATCCCAGCACACACACGTCCCTATCCTCCCCGCACCCCTCCCCCATCCCAGCACACACACGTCTCTATCCTCCCCGCACCCCTCCCCCATCCCAGCACACACACGTCTCTATCCTCCCCGCACCCCTCCCCCATCCCAGCACACACACGTCTCTATCCTCCCCACACCCCTCCCCCATCCCAGCACACACACGTCTCTATCCTCCCCGCACCCCTCCCCCATCCCAGCACACACACGTCCCTATCCTCACCGCACCCCTCCCCCCAGCACACACAGGTCCCTATCCTCCCCGAACCCCTCCCACCCCCCACAGGTCCCTATCCTCCCCGAACCCCTCCCACCCCCCAGCACACACACGTCCCTATCCTCCCCGAACCCCTCCCACCCCCACACACACACGTCCCTATCCTCCCCGAACCACTCCCACCCCCCAGCACACACACGTCCCTATCCTCCCCGAACCCCTCCCACCCCCCAGCGCACACACGTCCCTATCCTCTCCGAACCCCTCCCACCCCCCAGTGCACACGTCCCTATCCTCTCTGAACCCCTCCCACCCCCCCAGCGCACACACGTCCCTATCCTCTCCGAACCCCTCCCATCCCCCCCCCAGCACACACGTCCCTATCCTCCCGAACCCCTCCCACCCCCCCAGCACACACACGTGCCTATCCTCCGGCACCCCTCCCACCGCCCACCCCCAGCACACACATGTCCCTATCCTCCCCGCACCCCTCCCACCCCACCCCAAGCACACACGTCCCTATCCTCCCCGCACCCCTCCCACCCCACCCCAAGCACACACGTCCCTATCCTCCCCGCACCCCTCCCACCCCACCCCACGCACACACGTCCCTATCCTCCCCGCACCCCTCCCACCCCACCCCACCCCACGCACACACATGTCCCTATCCTCCCCGCACCCCTCCCACCCCAAGCACACACAGGTCCCTATCCTCCCCGAACCCCTCCCACCCCCCCAGCACACACACGTCCCTATCCTCCCCGAACCCCTCCCACCCCCCCAGCACACACACGTCCCTATCCTCCCCGAACCCCTCCCACCCCCCAGCACACACACGTCCCTATCCTCCCCGAACCCCTCCCACCCCCCAGCACACACACGTCCCTATCCTCCCCGCACCCCTCCCCCATGCCAGCACACACACGTCCCTATCCTCCCCGCACCCCTCCCCCATGCCAGCACACACACGTCCCTATCCTCCCCGCACCCCTCCCCCATGCCAGCACACACACGTCCCTATCCTCCCCGCACCCCTCCCCCATCCCAGCACACACACGTCCCCTTATCCTCCCCGCACCCCTCC
This sequence comes from Eleutherodactylus coqui, assembly GCF_035609145.1. Taxonomy (NCBI): domain Eukaryota; kingdom Metazoa; phylum Chordata; class Amphibia; order Anura; family Eleutherodactylidae; genus Eleutherodactylus; species Eleutherodactylus coqui. The sequence goes on from NC_089846.1 coordinate 69,337,631, forward strand.
CCCATCCCAGCACACACACACACACGTCCCTATCCTCCCGCACCCCTCCCCCATCCCAGCACACACACACACACACGTCCCTATCCTCCCCGCACCCCTCCCCCATCCAGCACACACACACACACGTCCCTATCCTCCCCGCACCCCTCCCCATCCCAGCACACACACACACGTCCCTATCCTCCCCGCACCCCTCCCCCATCCCAGCACACACACACACACGTCCCTATCCTCCCGCACCCCTCCCCCATGCCAGCACACACACACGTCCCTATCCTCCCCGCACCCCTCCCCCATGCCAGCACACACACGTCCCTATCCTCCCCGCACCCCTCCCCCATGCCAGCACACACACGTCCCTATCCTCCCGCACCCCTCCCCCATGCCAGCACACACACGTCCCTGTCCTCCCCCGCACCCCTCCCCCATGCCAGCACACACACGTCCCTGTCCTCCCCGCACCCCTCCCCCATGCCAGCACACACACATGTCCCTGTCCTACCCGCACCCCTCCCCCATGCCAGCACACACACACGTCCCTATCCTCTCCGAACCCCTCCCACCCCCCAGCGCACACACGTCCCTATCCTCTCCGAACCCCTCCACCCCCCCAGCGCACACACGTCCCTATCCTCTCCGAACCCCTCCCACCCTCCCAGCGCACACACGTCCCTATCCTCTCCGAACCCCTCCACCCCCCCAGCGCACACACGTCCCTATCCTCTCCGAACCCCTCCCACCCCCCAGCGCACACGTCCCTATCCTCTCTGAACCCCTCCCAACCCACCAGCGCACACACGTCCCTATCCTCCCCGAACCCCTCCCACCCCCCAGCGCACACACGTCCCTATCCTCCCCGAACCCCTCCCACCCCCCAGCACACACGTCCCTATCCTCCCCGAACCCCTCCCACCCCCCAGCACACACGTCCCTATCCTCCCCGAACCCCTCCCACCCCCCCAGCACACACACGTGCCTCTCCTCCCCGAACCCCTCCCACCCCCCCAGCACACACACGTGCCTATCCTCCCCGCACCCCTCCCACCCCACCGCAAGCACACACACGTGCCTATCCTCCCCGCACCCCTCCCACCCCACCCCACCCCAAGCACACACACGTGCCTATCCTCCCCGCACCCCTCCCACCCCACCCCAAGCACACACACGTGCCTATCCTCCCCGCACCCCTCCCACCCCACCCAAGCACACACACGTCCCTATCCTCCCCGCACCCCTCCCACCCCACCCCAAGCACACACACGTCCCTATCCTCCCCGCACCCCTCCCACCCCACCCCAAGCACACACATGTCCCTATCCTCCCCGCACCCCTCCCACCCCACCCCAAGCACACACATGTCCCTATCCTCCCCGCACCCCTCCCACCCCACCCAAGCACACACATGTCCCTATCCTCCCCGCACCCCTCCCACCCCACCCCAAGCACACACATGTCCCTATCCTCCCCGCACCCCTCCCACCCCACCCCAAGCACACACATGTCCCTATCCTCCCCCGCACCCCTCCCACCCCACCCCAAGCACACACATGTCCCTATCCTCCCCGCACCCCTCCCACCCCACCCCAAGCACACACGTCCCTATCCTCCCCGCACCCCTCCCACCCCACCCCAAGCACACACATGTCCCTATCCTCAGGGCACCCCTCCCACCACACCAGCACATACGTCCCTTTCCTCCGGCACCCCTCCCCCCCCCCAGCACACACATCTCCCTATCCTCCCGTCACCCCTCCCCCCCCCCACATACGTCCCTATCCTCCCGACACCCCTCCCACCCCCCCCAGCACATACGTCCCTATCCTCCCGACACCAATCCCCACCGCCCCAGCACACACCCCTCCCGGCACCCTCCCCCCAGCACATACGTCCCTATCCTCCCAGCACCCCTCCCTCCCCCCCCCCCAGCACACACACGTCCCTATCCACCCGTCACCCCTCCCACCCCCCCAGCACACACCCGTCCCGGCACCCCTCCCACCCCCCCAACACACACACACGTCCCTATCCTCCCGACACCCCTCCCTCCCACCCCCCAGCACACACACGTCCCTATCCACCCGTCACCCCTCCCACCCCCCCAGCACACACCCGTCCCGGCACCCCTCCCACCCCCTCCAACACACACACACGTCCCTATGCTCACGTCACCCCTCCCACCCCCCCCAACACACACGTCTCTATCCTCCCCGCACCCCTCCCCCATCCCAGCACACACACGTCTCTATCCTCCCCGCACCCCTCCCCATCCCAGCACACACCGTCCCTATCCTCCCCGCACCCCTCCCCCATCCCAGCACACACACACACGTCCCTATCCTCCCCGCACCCCTCTCCCATCCCACACACACGTCCCTATCCTCCCCGCACCCCTCCCCCATCCCAGCACACACACGTCCCCTATCCTCACCGCACCCAGCCCCCATCCCAGCACACACACGTCCCTATCCTCACCGCACCCCTCCCCCCAGCACACACAGGTCCCTATCCTCCCCGAACCCCTCCCACCCCCCCCAGCACACACACGTCCCTATCCTCCCCGAACCCCTCCCACCCCCCCCAGCACACACACGTCCCTATCCTCCCCGAACCCCTCCCACCCCCCCAGCACACACACGTCCCTATCCTCCCCGAACCCCTCCCACCCCCCCAGCACACACACGTCCCTATCCTCCCCGAACCCCTCCCACCCCCCCAGCACACACACGTCCCTATCCTCCCCGAACCCCTCCCACCCCCCCAGCACACACACGTCCCTATCCTCCCCGAACCCCTCCCACCCCCCCAGCACACACACGTCCCTATCCTCCCCGAACCCCTCCCACCCCCCCAGCACACACACGTCCCTATCCTCCCCGAACCCCTCCCACCCCCCCAGCACACACACGTCCCTATCCTCCCCGAACCCCTCCCACCCCCCAGCACACACACGTCCCTATCCTCCCCGAACCCCTCCCACCCCCCCAGCACACACACGTCCCTATCCTCCCCGAACCCCTCCCACCCCCCCAGCACACACACGTCCCTATCCTCCCCGAACCCCTCCCACCCCCCCAGCACACACACGTCCCTATCCTCCCCGCACCCCTCCCCCCCAGCACACACACGTCCCTATCCTCCCCGCACCCCTCCCCCATTCCAGCGCACACACACACACACACACACACACACACACACACACACGTCCCTATCCTCCCCGCACCCCTCCCCCATCCCAGCGCGCGCACACACACACGTCCCTATCCTCCCCGCTCCCCTCCCCCATCCCAGTGCGCGCACAGACACACGTCCCTATCCTCCCCGCACCCCTCCCCCATGCCAGCACACACGTCCCTATCCTCCCCGCACCCCTCCCCCATTCCAGCACACACACACACACACACACACGTCCCTATCCTCCCCGCACCCCTCCCCCATACCAGCACACACGTCCCTATCCTCCCCGCACCTCTCCCCCATACCAGCGCACGCACGCACACACACACGTCCCTATCCTCCCCGCATTCCTCCCCCATGCCAGCACACACACACACGTCCCTATCCTCCCAGCACCCCTCCCCCATGCCAGCACACACACACGTCCCTATCCTCCCCGCACCCCTCCCCCATGCCAGCACACACACATGTCCCTGTCCTACCCGCACCCCTCCCCCATGCCAGCACACACACATGTTCCTGTCCTACCCGCACCCCTCTCCCATGCCAGCACACACACATGTTCCTGTCCTTCCCGCACCCCTCCCCCATGCCAGCACACACACACGTCCCTGTCCTACCCGCACCCCTCCCCCATGCCAGCACACACACACGTCCCTATCCTCCCTGCACCCCTCCCCTATGCCAGCGCGCGCACACACACACATCCCTATCCTCCCCGCACCCCTCCCCCATCCCAGCGCGCACACACACATCCCTATCCTCCCCGCACCCCTCCCCCATCCCAGCGCACGCACACACACACACACACACACACACGTTCCTATCCTCCCCGCACCCCTCCCCCATCCCAGCGTGCACACATACACGTCCCTATCCTCCCCGCACCCCTCCCCCATCCCAGCGTACACACACACACGTCCCTATCCTCCCCGCACCCCTCCCCCATCCCAGCACACACGTCCCTATCCTCCCCGCACCCCTCTCCCATCCCACACACACACACACACACGTCCCTATCCTCCCCGCACCCCTCCCCCATCCCAGCACACACGTCCCTATCCTCCCCGCACCCCTCTCCCATCCCACACACACACGTCCCTATCCTCCCCGCACCCCTCCCCCATCCCAAAACACACACACACACACACACACACACACCCCTATCCTCCCCGCACCCCTCTCCCATCCCCCACACACACGTCCCTATCCTCCCCGCACCCCTCCCCCATCCCACACACACACACACACACACGTCCCTATCCTCCCCGCACCCCTCCCCCATCCCACACACACACACACACACACGTCCCTATCCTCCCCGCACCCCTCCCCCATCCCACACACACACACACACACACGTCCCTATCCTCCCCGCACCCCTCCCCCATCCCACACACACACACGTCCCTATCCTCCCCGCACCCCTCCCCCATCCCACACACACACACGTCCCTATCCTCCCCGCACCCCTCCCCCATCCCACACACACACACGTCCCTATCCTCCCCGCACCCCTCCCCCATCCCACACACACACACGTCCCTATCCTCCCCGCACCCCTCCCCCATCCCACACACACACACGTCCCTATCCTCCCCGCACCCCTCCCCCATCCCACACACACACACGTCCCTATCCTCCCCGCACCCCTCCCCCATCCCACACACACACACGTCCCTATCCTCCCCGCACCCCTCCCCCATCCCACACACACACACGTCCCTATCCTCCCCGCACCCCTCCCCCATCCCACACACACACACGTCCCTATCCTCCCCGCACCCCTCCCCCATCCCACACACACACACACGTCCCTATCCTCTCCGCACCCCTCCCCCATCCCACACACACACACGTCCCTATCCTCCCCGCACCCCTCCCCCATCCCACACACACACACACGTCCCTATCCTCCCCGCACCCCTCCCCCATCCCACACACACACACGTCCCTATCCTCCCCGCACCCCTCCCCCATCCCACACACACACACACGTCCCTATCCTCCCCGCACCCCTCCCCCATCCCACACACACACACACGTCCCTATCCTCCCCGCACCCCTCCCCCATCCCACACACACACACACACGTCCCTATCCTCCCCGCACCCCTCCCCCATCCCACACACACACACACACGTCCCTATCCTCCCCGCACCCCTCCCCCATCCCACACACACACACACACACGTCCCTATCCTCCCCGCACCCCTCCCCCATCCCACACACACACACACACACACACACACGTCCCTATCCTCCCCGCACCCCTCCCCCATCCCACACACACACACACACACACACACACACACGTCCCTATCCTCCCCGCACCCCTCCCCATCCCACACACACACACGTCCCTATCCTCCCCCATCTCACACACACACACACACACACGTCCCTATCCTCCCCGCACCCAACACACACACACACACACACACACACGTGTCCCTATCCTCCCCGCACCCCTCCCCCATCCCAGCACACACACGTCCCTATCCTCCCCGAACCCCTCCCACCCCCCAGCGCACACACGTCCCTATCCTCCCCGAACCCCTCCCACCCCCCAGCACACACGTCCCTATCCTCCCCGAACCCCTCCCACCCCCCCAGCACACACACGTGCCTATCCTCCCCGAACCCCTCCCACCCCCCCAGCACACACACGTGCCTATCCTCCCGGCACCCCTCCCACCCCCCACCCCCCACCCCCAGCACACACATGTCCCTATCCTCCCCGCACCCCTCCCACCCCACCCCAAGCACACACATGTCCCTATCCACATCGCACCCCTCCCACCACACCCCAAGCACACACATGTCCCTATCCTCCCCGCACCCCTCCCACCCCACCCCAAGCACACACATGTCCCTATCCACATCGCACCCCTCCCACCACACCCCAAGCACACACATGTCCCTATCCTCCCCGCACCCCTCCCACCCCACCCCAAGCACACACATGTCCCTATCCTCAGGGCACCCCTCCCACCACACCAGCACATACGTCCCTTTCCTCCCGGCACCCCTCCCAACCCCCAGCACACACCCCTCCCCCCCCCCAGCACACACATGTCCCTATCCTCCCGTCACCCCTCCCCCCCCACATACGTCCCTATCCTCCCGGCACCAATCCCACCGCCCCAGCACACACCCCTCCCGGCACCCCCCCCCCCCCCCCAGCACATACGTCCCTATCCTCCCGACACCCCTCCCTCCCCCCCCCCCCCCCAGCACACACACGTCCCTATCCACCCGTCACCCCTCCCACCCCCCCAGCACACACCCCTCCCACCCCCCCCAACACACACACACGTCCCTATCCTCACGTCACCCCTCCCACCCCCCCCCAACACACACGTCTCTATCCTCCCCGCACCCCTCCCCCATCCCAGCTCACACACGTCTCTGTCCTACCCGCACCCCTCCCCCATCCCAGCACACACGTCCCTATCCTCCCCCCACCCCTCCCCCATCCTAGCACACGTCCCTATCCTCCCCGCACCCCTCCCCCATCCCAGCACACACACACACACGTCCCTATCCTCCCCGCACCCCTCTCCCATCCCACACACACGTCCCTATCCTCCCCGCACCCCTCCCCCATCCCAGCACACACACGTCCCTATCCTCACCGCACCCCTCCCCCCCAGCACACACAGGTCCCTATCCTCCCCGTACCCCTCCCACCCCCCAGCACACACACGTCCCTATCCTCCGCGAACCCCTCCCACCCCCCCAGCACACACACGTCCCTATCCTCCCCGAACCCCTCCCACCCCCCCAGCACACACACGTCCCTATCCTCCCCGAACCCCTCCCACCCCCACCAGCACACACACGTCCCTATCCTCCCCGAACCCCTCCCACCCCCCCAGCACACACACGTCCCTATCCTCCCCGAACCCCTCCCACCCCCCCAGCACACACACGTCCCTATCCTCCCCGAACCCCTTCCACCCCCCTAGCACACACATCCCTATCCTCCCCGAACCCCTCCCACCCCCCCAGCACACACACGTCCCTATCCTCCCCGAACCCCTCCCACCCCCCCAGCACACACACGTCCCTATCCTCCCCGAACCCCTCCCACCCCCCCCAGCACACACACGTCCCTATCCTCCCCGAACCCCTCCCACCCCCCCAGCACACACACGTCCCTATCCTCCCCGAACCCCTCCCACCCCCCCAGCACACACACGTCCCTATCCTCCCCGAACCCCTCCCACCCCCCCAGCACACACACGTCCCTATCCTCCCCGAACCCCTCCCACCCCCCCCAGCACACACACGTCCCTATCCTCCCCGAACCCCTCCCACCCCCCCAGCACATACACGTCCCTATCCTCCGCGAACCCCTCCCACCCCCCCAGCACACACACGTCCCTATCCTCCCCGAACCCCTCCCACCCCCCCAGCACACACACGTCCCTATCCTCCGAACCCCTCCCACCCCCCCAGCACACACACGTCCCTATCCTCCCCGCACCCCTCCCCCATTCCAGCACACACACACACACACACGTCCCTATCCTCCCCGCACCCCTCCCCCATCCCAGCGCGCGCGCGCACACACATACGTCCCTATCCTCCCCGCACCCCTCCCCCATCCCACACACAAACACACGTCCCTATCCTCCCTGCTCCCCTCCCCCATCCCAGCGCGCGCACACACACGTCCCTATCCTCCCCGCACCCCTCCCCCATGCCAGCACACACGTCCCTATCCTCCCCGCACCTCCCCCATACCAGCGCACGCACACACACACACGTCCCTATCCTCCCCGCACCCCTCCCCCATGCCAGCACACACACACGTCCCTATCCTCCCCGCACCCCTCCCCCATGCCAGCACACACACACGTCCCTATCCTCCCCGCACCCAACCCCCATGCCAGCACACACACACGTCCCTGTCCTACCCGCACCACTCCCCCATGCCAGCACACACACACGTCCCTATCCTCCCTGCACCCCTCCCCCATCCCAGCGCGCGCACACACACACATCCCTATCCTCCCCGCACCCCTCCCCCATCCCAGCGCGCACACACACACACATCCCTATCCTCCCCGCACCCCTCCCCCATCCCAGCGCGCACACACACATCCCTATCCTCCCAGCACCCCTCTCCCATCCCACACACACACGTCCCTATCCTCCCCGCACCCAACACACACACACACACACACACACACACACACGTCCCTATCCTGCCCGCACCCCTCCCCCATCCCACACACACACACACACGTCCCTATCCTCCCCGCACCCCTCCCCCATCCCACACACACACACACGTCCCTATCCTCCCCGCACCCCTCCCCCATCCCACACACACACACACACGTCCCTATCCTCCCCGCACCCCTCCCCCATCCCACACACACACACACACACGTCCCTATCCTCCCCGCACCCCTCCCCCATCCCAGCGTGCACACATACACGTCCCTATCCTCCCCGCACCCCTCCCCCATCCCAGCGTACACACACACACGTCCCTATCCTCCCCGCACCCCTCCCCCATCCCAGCACACACGTCCCTATCCTCCCAGCACCCCTCTCCCATCCCACACACACACACACACGTCCCTATCCTCCCCGCACCCTCCCCCATCCCAACACACACACACACACACACACACACACACACACACACACACACACACACCCCTATCCTCCCCGCACCCCTCCCCCATCCCACACACACACACGTCCCTATCCTCCCCGCACCCCTCCCCCATCCCACACACACACACACGTCCCTATCCTCCCCGCACCCCTCCCCCATCCCACACACACACACGTCCCTATCCTCCCCGCACCCCTCCCCCATCCCACACACACACACACACGTCCCTATCCTCCCCGCACCCCTCCCCCATCCCACACACACACACACACACACACACACACACACACCCCTATCCTCCCCGCACCCCTCCCCCATCACACACACACACACACCCCTATCCTCCCCGCACCCCTCCCCCATCCCACACACACACACACACGTCCCTATCCTCCCCGCACCCCTCCCCCATCCCACACACACACACACGTCCCTATCCTCCCCGCACCCCTCCCCCATCCCACACACACACACACGTCCCTATCCTCCCCGCACCCCTCCCCCATCCCACACACACACACACACACACACACACACACACACACACACACACACACACACGTCCCTATCCTCCCCGCACCCCTCCCCCATCCCACACACACACACACGTCCCTATCCTCCCCGCACCCCTCCCCCATCCCACACACACACACACGTCCCTATCCTCCCCGCACCCCTCCCCCATCCCACACACACACACACGTCCCTATCCTCCCCGCACCCCTCCCCCATCCCACACACACACACGTCCCTATCCTCCCCGCACCCCTCCCCCATCCCACACACACACACGTCCCTATCCTCCCCGCACCCCTCCCCCATCCCACACACACACACACGTCCCTATCCTCCCCGCACCCCTCCCCCATCCCCCCCACACACACGTCCCTATCCTCCCCGCACCCCTCCCCCATCCCACCCACACGTCCCTATCCTCCCCGCACCCATCCCCCATCCCACCCACACACACGTCCCTATCCTCCCCGCACCCCTCCCCCATCCCACCCACACGTCCCTATCCTCCCCGCACCCCTCCCCCATCCCACCCACACGTCCCTATCCTCCCCGCACCCCTCCCCCATCCCACACACACACACGTCCCTATCCTCCCGGCACCCCTCCCCCATCCCACACACACACGTCCCTATCCTCCCCGCACCCCTCCCCCATCCCACACACACGTCCCTATCCTCCCCGCACCCATCCCCCATCCCCCATCCCACACACACACACACGTCCCTATCCTCCCCGCACCCCTCCCCCATCACACACACACGTCCCTATCCTCCCCGCACCCCTCCCACACACACGTCCCTATCCTCCCCGCACCCAACACACACACACACACCCCTATCCTCCCCGCACCCAACACACACACACACACACACACACACACACACGTCCCTATCCTCCCCGCACCCAACACACACGTCCCTATCCTCCCCGCACCCAACACACACGTCCCTATCCTCCCCGCACCCAACACACACACACACACACACACACACACACGTCCCTATCCTCCCCGCACCCCTCCCCCATCCCACACACACACACACACGTCCCTATCCTCCCCGCACCCCTCCCCCATCCCACACACACACACACACACGTCCCTATCCTCCCCGCACCCCTCCCCCATCCCACACACACACACACACGTCCCTATCCTCCCCGCACCCCTCCCCCATCCCACACACACACACACACACGTCCCTATCCTCCCCGCACCCCTCCCCCATCCCACACACACACACACGTCCCTATCCTCCCCGCACCCCTCCCCCATCCCACACACACACACGTCCCTATCCTCCCCGCACCCCTCCCCCATCCCACACACACACACGTCCCTATCCTCCCCGCACCCCTCCCCCATCCCACACACACACACACACACACGTCCCTATCCTCCCCGCACCCCTCCCCCATCCCACACACACACACACACGTCCCTATCCTCCCCGCACCCCTCCCCCATCCCACCCACACACACGTCCCTATCCTCCCCGCACCCCTCCCCCATCCCACCCACACGTCCCTATCCTCCCCGCACCCCTCCCCCATCCCACCCACACACACACGTCCCTATCCTCCCCGCACCCCTCCCCCATCCCACCCACACACACACGTCCCTATCCTCCCCGCACCCCTCCCCCATCCCACCCACACACACACGTCCCTATCCTCCCCGCACCCCTCCCCCATCTCTCTCACACACACACACACACACACACGTCCCTATCCTCCCCGCACCCATCTCTCACACACACACGTCCCTATCCTCCCCGCACCCATCCCCCATCCCACCCACACACACGTCCCTATCCTCCCCGCACCCCTCCCCCATCCCACACACACACGTCCCTATCCTCCCCGCACCCCTCCCCCATCACACACACACACGTCCCTATCCTCCCCGCACCCCTCCCCCATCCCACACACACACACACACCCCTATCCTCCCCGCACCCATCTCTCACACACACACCCCTATCCTGCCCGCACCCAACACACACACACACACACACACACACACACACACACACACACCCCTATCCTGCCCGCACCCAACACACACACACACACACACACACACACACACACACACACACACACACACACACACACACACACACACACACACACCCCTATCCTGCCCGCACCCAACACACACACACGTCCCTATCCTGCCCGCACCCAACACACACACACACACACACACACACACACGTCCCTATCCTGCCCGCACCCCTCCCCCATCACACACACACACACACGTCCCTATCCTCCCCGCACCCCTCCCCCATCACACACACACGTCCCTATCCTCCCCGCACCCCTTCCCCATCCCACACACACACACACACACACACACACACACACACACACACACACACACACACACACACATCCCTATCCTCCCCCATCACACACACACACACACGTCCCTATCCTCCCCGCACCCCTCCCCCATCACACACACACACGTCCCTATCCTCCCCGCACCCCTTCCCCATCCCACACACACACCACACACGTCCCTATCCTCCCCCATCACACACACACACACACACACGTCGCTATCCTCCCCACACCCCTCCCCCATCCCACACACACACACGTCCCTATCCTCCCCGCACCCCTCCCCCATCACACACACACACACACACACACACACACACACCCCTATCCTCCCCGCACCCCTCCCCCATCACACACACACACACACACACCCCTATCCTCCCCGCACCCCTCCCCCATCACACACACACGTCCCTATCCTCCCCGCACCCCTCCCCCATCACACACACACACACACACACACGTCCCTATCCTCCCCGCACCCCTCCCCCATCACACACACACACACACACACACACACACGTCCCTATCCTCCCCGCACCCCTCCCCCATCACACACACACACACACACACACACACACGTCCCTATCCTCCCCGCACCCCTCCCCCATCACACACACACACACGTCCCTATCCTCCCCGCACCCCTCCCCCATCACACACACACACACACACACACGTCCCTATCCTCCCCGCACCCCTCCCCCATCACACACACACACACGTCCCTATCCTCCCCGCACCCCTCCCCCAACCCACACACACGTCCCTATCCTCCCCGCACCCCTCCCCCAACCCACACACACGTCCCTATCCTCCCCGCACCCCTCCCCCATCCCACACACACGTCCCTATCCTCCCCGCACCCCTCCCCCATCCCACACACACACACACCAGACACGTCCCTATCCTCCCCCATCACACACACACACACGTCGCTATCCTCCCCACACCCCTCCCCCATCCCACACACACACGTCCCTATCCTCCCCGCACCCCTCCCCCATCCCACACACACACGTCCCTATCCTCCCCGCACCCCTCCCCCATCCCACACACACACGTCCCTATCCTCCCCGCACCCCTCCCCCATCCCACACACACACGTCCCTATCCTCCCCGCACCCCTCCCCCATCCCACACACACACGTCCCTATCCTCCCCGCACCCCTCCCCCATCACACACACACACACACACACACACACCCCTATCCTCCCCGCACCCCTCCCCCATCACACACACGTCCCTATCCTCCCCTCCCCCATCACACACACACACACGTCCCTATCCTCCCCGCACCCCTCCCCCATCACACACACACGTCCCTATCCTCCCCGCACCCCTCCCCCATCACACACACACACACACGTCCCTATCCTCCCCGCACCCCTCCCCCATCACACACACACACACGTCCCTATCCTCCCCGCACCCCTCCCCCATCACACACACACACACACACACACACACGTCCCTATCCTCCCCGCACCCCTCCCCCATCACACACACACACACGTCCCTATCCTCCCCGCACCCCTCCCCCATCACACACACACACACGTCCCTATCCTCCCCGCACCCCTCCCCCATCACACACACACGTCCCTATCCTCCCCACACCCCTCCCCCATCTCACACACACACACACACACACGTCCCTATCCTCCCCGCACCCCTCCCCCATCACACACACACACGTCCCTATCCTCCCCGCACCCCTCCCCCATGCCACTCCCACACGTCCCTATCCTCCCCCATCACACACACACACACACACACGTGTCCCTATCCTCCCCGCACTCCTCCCCCATCACACACACACGTGTCCCTATCCTCCCCGCACCCCTCCCCCATCTCACACACACACACGTGTCCCTATCCTCCCCGCACCCCTCCCCCATCTCTCACACACACACACACACGTGTCCCTATCCTTCCCGCACCCCTCCCCCATCCCAGCACACACACACGTCCCTATCCTCCCCGCACCCCTCCCCCATCCCAGCACAGACGTCCCTATCCTCCCCGCACCCCTCCCCCATCCCAGCACACCCCCATCCTGTTAGAACTTGGTGTATTCAGGCCTGCGTATTTACGCACGTAAAAGGAAACGCAACATATCCTATTTTAGTCTGCATTATGGATTGAAATTAGCAATTAAAAGGTGGAGGCAGCATATACATACGCAGGGAACCATAGGATACATACTTTTTCACTGGGCATTTGTGTATAGAACCAAACATGGGCTCTAATGTATTTTTTTTTTTTTTTTTAAATGCATGCGCAGAAGAAAAAAAACAAAAAAAACACAATACGCAGAGAATACACAAATTTCGATCCATGAAAATGCTGTATATTTCACGAACTGAAACTAAATACAACTGAAGAAATCCTAGGAGTTAAAATGAAATTTAAGGAAAAAAAAAAAAAAGGTTATTCTGCTATTTAGCTGAAAGTGTTTCTAGCAACCGTGAAGATGTACAGGCATCGGAGCAACGGAAATAGAGCACTTCAATATCCAGAGGACCAAGACACAAAATTCAATTAACCCTTAGTAACCTCAACACGTCTCTATTGACCCCACTAGTGGGCTTTAAACCTACATAAATGTTTTAAGGCCCCTGCTCCAATAGCCAGAAATGACGAAACCTCTGATCCTGGCAGTTTAACCCCTTACCTGACACAATCAGCAATCACAGCATGTAACATAGTATGCTAGGCTGAATGAAGACTATGTCCATCTAGTTCAGCTCATTTCAATCCCCTAGTTGATCCAGAGGAAGGCAAACCCCCTCCGAGGCAGAAGCCAATTAGCCCATTTGGGGGAAAATTCCTTCCCGAGTCCATAATGGCAATCAGACTATCCCTGGATCAATCTCTAATAGTTCCCATCTCCCTGTATACCCGGATTAACAATGAACCTAAGATTTTTATCAGAATTATCCCTTGATCAACTTTTGATGGTTCCTACCCAACTTTAAGCCCCGGAACTACAAACACGCTGGTCACCTAATGTCTATATCCTGTAATATCCTTCCGCTTGAGAAAGACGTCTAGTCCCCTCTTAAACTCAATAGATTTTGCCATAACCATGTCCTCAGGCAGAGTGTTCACAGTCTCACTGCTCTTACAGTAAAGAACCCCCTTCTGTGTTAGTGATGAAACCTGCTTTCTTCTAAACTTAGCGGATGCCCTCTTTTTACCGAAGTCCTGGGTATAAACAGATCGTGGGAGAGATCCTTGTATTGTCCCCTCATGTATTTATACATATTTGATTGCCCCTTAGCCGTTTTTTTCCAGGATGAATAATCCTAATTTTGATAGCCTCTCTGGGTATTCCAGTCCTCCTCTCATTCCATTTATTAATTTAGTTGCCCTTCTTTGAACCCCCTCAAGCATTGTAACATCTTTCCTGAGCACCAGTGTCCAGAACTGTACACAGTATTCCATGTGGGGCCTGACAAGTGCCTTATATAGTGGAAGAATAATGTTGTCATCCTTAGCCCCTATACCTCTTTTAATGCACCCCAAGACTTTATTCAGCAGCTGGCTGGCATTGGTTTCTCCAGTTCAATCTACAGTCCACTAGTACCCCCAGGTCTTTTCCCTTATCACTTCGCCCTAGCTGTACCCAATTTAGTGTCTATTGGCGACATCAGTTTCTCCTGCCCATGTGCATAACCTTACATTTATTCGCATTGAACTTCATTTGCCATTTTCCTGCCCAAGCCCCCCGCATGTCCAGGTCCTTTTATAGCCGCACATTGTCCTCCTTTATATTAATTGTCTTATATAATTTTGTATCATCTGCAAATATTGATATTTTACTGTGCAGTCCCTCTATCAGGTCATTGATAAATATATTGAACAGAATGGGGCCTAGTACTGAACCCTGTGGCACTCCGCTAGTGACGGTGGCCCAATCCGAGTACGAATCATTTATCATCCCCCTCTGCTTCCTTTTTCTGAGCCAGTTCTTTACCCAGATACACGTTTTCACCCAGTCAGAGCTTCCTCATTTTATATATCAACCTATTATGCGGCACGGTGTCAAATGCTTTAGAGAAATCCAGATATACAAGATCAATAGACTCTCCCAGGTCCAGCTTAGAGCTTACTTCATCATAGAAGCTGATCAGATTGGTCTGACATGATTGACCCCTCATGAACTATGCTCGTGAGGAGTTATTCCCTTGTTCTCCTTGAGGTATTCTAGGCTGGTGTCTCAGAAACGCCTAAAATATTTTTCCAGTTATTGAAGTGAGACTTACCAGCCTGTAGTTACCAGGCTCTCTTTTAGACCCCTTTTTGTAAATTGTAACCACGTTGGCAATGCGACAATCCAATAGTACAACCCTGATCTTGATAGTGTCCACAAATATAAGAAACAGCGGTCTAGCTAACACATCACTTAGTTCCTCTTTAAATTCTTGGGTGTATTCCATCTGGACCAGGCGATTTGTCGATTTTAATCCTTTTTAACCGTCTCTGCACTTCCTCCTGTGTTAGGTATGCAATATGTAGCAGGGGGTTCACTTTATTCCCCTGAATCTGATTTGACATTTCCTTTTCGTTCATGAATACACTTGAAAAAAAAAAAACATTTAATAGATTTGTCTTCCCCTTTCCCCATCGTCTTCTACAATTTCCCCTGCATTATTCGTTAAAGGGCCAGTGCTCTCAGCGCAAATCCTTTTGCTGTTAATATAAATGAAGTATAGTTTAGGGTTATTTTTGCTCTCTTTGGCAATAATTCTTTCTGCCTCCCCCTTAGCAATTTTATTCTTTCCTTTACATACCGGTGTATAAGATGACCTTTTAACCCCAGAGAATGTTCTCCAAGGTCAGGGGTCGTCTTATACGCCGGGTATAAGCTGTAGAGAGGAGAGAAAAAAAAAAAAAGGACTCACCTCCCGCGGAGTTAGTGGCTAAAGCTGTAAATGGCTAACTCAGCGCCAGCTTTCATTGGCTAACTCAGACGGCGTCAGCCAATCACAGCATCAGCTTTCTCGAGGCGGGGATTTCAAGCCCCACATCCAGAAGCAATGCTCTGTCGGCGAGGAGGAGGGAGCGACAGCCTACTGCAGCGCCACAGAACTGTCTCTCTCCCCCCCCCCCCCCACCCCCCCTCTACACCGTATTCCCGGCGTATCAGTCGACAGTTGGGGGGGTTTGTCTTATACGCCCAGTCGCCTTTTAAAGCGGAATATAAGGCATTTTGTTTTTTTTCCTCTATGATTTTTTGCGTTTCTTCACTGCCTTCTTGTTTTAGTAGTTTAACCCCTTAGTGACGGAGCTTTTTTGCTTTTTTCCATTTTTGTTTTTTCCTACTCCCTTTTAAAAAAATCGTAGCTCCTTAATTTATCCATCGACGTCGCTGTATGTGGGCTTGTTTTTTGCGGGATGAGTTGTATTTTTCAATGGCAGTATTTATTGTACCATATAATTTACTGAAAAATTTTTTAAAAATTCTTAGCGTAGAGAAATGGAAAAAACACGACATTCCACCATCTTTCGGTGCGTCCTGTTTCTACAGCACACAAATTGCAACAAAAACGACCTGATAGTTTTATTCTATGGGTCAGTACGATTGCTACGATACCTACGATACCAAACTTGTATAGAATTTTTTTTGCTTTAGTACTTGTATTTTTTTTTTAAAGATATTTCATTTTTTTCAATTATTTTCTGCGGTCATTTTGTGCACGCAATACCTTTATTATTTCGTCGATGTAGTTGAGCAAGGGCTCGTTTTTTGCGGGATGTCCTGAAGTTTCCGATTGTATTCCAAATTGATACTTACGACTTTTTGATCACTTTTTACTGCGTTTTTTCTGGGAGACAGGGTAACTAAAGTGTATTTCTGGCGTTCTTTATTTTTTTTTTTCAGACGACGTTCACCGTGCGGGAAAAATAATGCACTACTTTGATAGTTCGGACTTTTATGGACGCGGCGATATCAAATACATATTTTTATTTTATGATTTTGATTTTTTAATAATGGATATGGCAAAAGGGGGGGGGGGGGTGATTTAAACTTTTATAACTTTTTTTAACAATTAAAAAAACTTTTATTTTTTTTACATTACTTTGAAGTCCCCCTGGGGGACTTTAACATGCGATGCTTTGATCGCTCCTGCAGTATGACGTAATGCTATAGCATTACGTCATACTGCTTTTTTACAGGCAGTCTTTCAAGCCACCCTGTATGGATGGCTTGATAGGCAGTCTGCTAAGGCAAAAAAAAAAGAGAATATAAAAAAAAAAAAAAGGAAAAAAAAAAACCTTTATGCTTTTTTTCATATTAGCATGAAAAAAGTTTAAAAAAATAATAAAACCCCACATATTTGGTATTGTCGCGTCCGTAACGACGCGTACAATAAGTTGAACATGCCTTTGATTGTGTACGGAAAAAAGCGTTAAAAAAAAAAAAACGGAGCATTTTGCTTCCCTGAAAACACAATAAAAGTGATCAAAAAAGCCGTATGTACCCCAAAATGGTACCAATAAAAACTACAGCTCGTCTCGCAAAAAATAAGCCCTCACAGAGCTCTGTACACAAAAAAATTTAAAAAAAAAAGTTACAGGACTTTGAATGCAGCGATTTAGAAAAAAAAAAAAAAAAAAAAGATTTCCAAAAAAAGGTTTTTATTGCATAAAAATGGAAAAACCTAAAAAATAAAAAGTAAGAATTTTGGTATCGCAACTGTACCAACCAGCAGGAAAAAATGGATTGCGTCATTCATGCTGCATGATTAACGCTGTAAAAAAAAAAAAAAAATACATAAATGGCAGAATTGATGCGTTTTCTCTCCCTGCTATCATTCAAAAAAATAAAAGTTTTACAATATAGTCAATGTACCCAAAAGTGGCAATGATAAAAACTACAGTTCGCCATGCAAAAAGCAAGCCCTTATACGACTGTCGACGGAAAAAAAAAAAAAAATGTTATGACTTGAAAAATGGAGAAGAAAATCTGCCAAAAATCGTTGCGTCCTTAAGCCCAAAATAGGCCATTTCATTAAGGGGTTAATTGTTCTCAAGAGCTCATCACCCTTGTGAGATAAGTAAGCAAAAGATAGGGAGAGGGGCCTCCTTCTGGCATCCCCATGTGCAATTTCAAGGTACCAATGTTTCAGGCTGCCATAGGAAAACCTTACAAAGGCCTTCATGTTGGCTGTGCAATTTAGCCAATTAAGCCCCACCTCTGCTGTCATAGGTTCAGTACAATGCACTACATAATAGTGTACTATTCTAGCGATCAAATGATCAAATCTACAAGAGCCCTTGAGGGACCAAAAAAAAAATAAAAATTGTGTCAAGGAAAGTTCAATCAAGTTTAAAAAAAAAAAAGGAGGGGGGTGATTTTAACAGACCTGCTGCTAAACTCCCTACCACCTCGAGGAGCTCCCGTAGGAGCTTGTATGCAACGGAAATACGCCCATGTGAACTGGTGCATTGTAAGCCAATGCATCAGAGGGTCAGAGTATATCGGCCAGACGCAAAAAGGCAGCTGATATACGCCCGTGTGAATAAGCCCTAAAATAAAGTTAGCAAAAAAAAAAGTTTAAAAAAAAATTATGTAAAAACATAAAATCAGCACTACCATGTTTGTAATAACCCGGACAATGAAGAAAACAAAACAAAAACAAAAACAAAAAAAAACACCACACTTTATCACACGTCAGAATTGCCTTTTCTTTTGTTCAACTTCCAAAAAACATAACTATTCCTGCAAAAATCAAGACCTCACAGAGCTGCACTGACAGATAAATAAAAATGATACAACAATATCGTGCTGATCCAGATGGTTAGCTTATTTTTACTGATTGGTGGACACTTAAAACAAAACCCCAAGACACAATGGTGGACTTTCTGGACATTTTTCCCCCATCTCCACACCCCCAAACAAAATGTATTACAAAATTATAAATCATGTACCCCGAAGTGGTGCTATTACAATATACAACTCCTATGGCTGCATCAACAGCTTATGGCTCCTGCAATGCAACAATTAAGGCACAACTAAGTTGGTCACAAAGGGGTTAAGGAGTTCTGCTAACAATAGATGTGTCCCTCTCTTCTATGTATTTAAAGCTAGCTCAAACAAGGTGGGTCAACAATAATTGACCAGTTAGCTGGGAACAGGCCAGGGCCATGGAAGGTAAGCAGCGGTGACTCAGAACACCACTATTCAGGTACACCCTCCCGCTTGTCGCAGCATGCTCAGGGTTTCAGTACCGCCAGGACTTGCATTCGGCCTCACCTCGTGCTGCGGTGACATCTCTCTGCAGGACACACACGTACAGTTGAAGGGTGAGCTGTGGCGTTGAACCAAGAAAGGCCTGGATAACAGCTGTGCGCTTAAAGGCATTGCGGTGCGTTGCCAACCTTCTCAATGAATGCCCCACTTCTCGTTCCTCTTCTTCAGACTCTCCCCAGCCACGTAAATGCTTTTTGCGAGAGATGCTTACATACGGCTCTTCTTCACGACCCATCTGACAGTATACCATTAGGGCCTCCACGCATCTACAGGACAGTGTAGTGGGACATTGTTATCACTTTAAATGATAAGACATGCTGAAGATTTATGCTGAAACATACTGCTGCAACAATTACAAACATTTCTGCAACCAAAACTACCTCCAGTAACACAATCGGCAGGATGAGTACAATGTAACAGTTGTAAGCTACGTCCAGCAACCCGGTCAACGGGATGAGAACAATAATAAATCACCTGAAAGCACTGTGGAATAAGTTGGCGCTATACAAATAAGTTTTTTTTTAGATTCATTCTTAAGTATAAGCCTTACATTCCCATTAAGAATCATTCATAGTATGCAGATGTGTGATGTCTCGCAATCAAATTTTTGTCTAGTCTTAAAAAAAATAAAAAGAAACTTTCAGAAGGCCCCCCGACTGCCATGCCACCTGCACAGCTCCCTTCTCAAGAAGGGGGGGGGTTCAAATACCGCTGTCAAAGGGTTAACAGCCTCAATCAGCTGCATGGCATGTTGGGGATGTTGCCAGAAGTATTGTAACACAAACACTTTAGGGAGGTGACTAGGGGGTTAAAGCATGATCTCACACTGCACAGGTAAGGCCGCCTGCAGACGGGCGGAAATTCTGCGGTGGGATTTCTGACGGAATTTCCCCCCGTGGAAGCTGCCATAGGCAGACGGCCGCGATTTGCTTGCACAGCAAACAAACAGCGGCATGGTCCGCACAGAAATCTCACGACCCAGCCGCCAGCTCCGGTCTGCGCATGTGCCAACTGCCCGGCAGCCAGCACATCAAACAGCCGAAGCCGCGGAAGCAGGCGAGTATGAGCTGCTCTCTGCAGGGGCTCGAGTCAGGTCCCGCTACGAGAATTCTCGCAGCCGAATCCGGCCCAGCCGTCAGCAGGTGGCTTAAGTAGTATAGGAGTATAGTATTGTGTATAATATACAAAAAAACAAAAAAAAACAGTATGTTCTATTTTACTGTATAAGGCCCAATGTTCTCTGTGGGCACGTAATAAACACTGTACCCAATTACATTACACTTCGTATCTGCGGAATTTATAAACAACTTTGCTAAGCAACATAGTGGGAAATAAGAAATAAAAATCTGCACTGACCCATGATATATCTATTCATAGTTAGAGTGCAGGGGTGGGGGCAGCCCCCAGCCATGCCCGGGCACCTACCTGATGATGGGCCCCAGCTGCAGCAGGTGAAGTAGCAGGATAAGGGGTCGGTCCCTGCCCAGGTCCCGGTGGATGAAGGTCAGGGTGAGCTGCACCATTATGGACGGCACCAGCGTGAAGACAATGGTCAGCGCCATCCACACGGTGTCCTGCGATCGCTGGTACTCGGCTATCTGCACGCCGGCGGCCGCGGTCTCCGCGCAGAACAGCAGGGTGCTCGTCAGGATAGAGAACGGTGGCAGTGTCCGCCGCCGACCGCAACCTCCATGTGCGGCTCTCGGCGCCTCGGAGAGGTGCTCCATGCTGCGCTTCTCAGGGAGTCCTCTCAGCGGTCCCCGCCGGCCTCATGGTCCACACGGCGGGAGACAACGGATCGTGTGAGCCGTGCTACAGACCGTCCGGCCTCCGCACTCACCTACAGCCGCCCTGTGATCCCGAGCAGGTGTTCCGCTCCCGTCGTGGCGTCCTAGCGCCCTCCCGCACTCACTGTGATCCCGAGCAGCAGGTGTGCAGCTCCCCGCTGAGAGGTCCTAGCGCCTTCCCGCACTCACTGTGATCCCGAGTGCTGCTCCCTCCACAGGGTCCTACTGTCCACCCGCTCTCCCGAGCGCATATTAACACTAACTGCTTCGGTTATGCACGCTGCCGATTGGCTGGAATCGGCACCACGTGACTTCACATCGTGCACGAGCAGTACAGTTCAGCAGCCGTGCACGATGAGAGCTGTGCCCACGCGTCACGTGACCCGTGACGTCATCGAGCCTTGAATTTGCCCGCGGATTCCAAGCCCTATACACCTACAGAGGAAGCTGAGGGTTGGAGCCTTTTACACAACTTAGAACGTGGGAGAGGAAGATTTGTGCGCTACGTGTGGTGAGTACCCACCTGGGATTTGTGCGCTGTGCGCTACGTGTGGTGAGTACCCACCTGAGATTAGTGCGCTGTGCGCTACGTGTGGTGAGTACCCACCTGAGATTTGTGCGCCGTGTGCTACGTGTGGTGAGTACCCACCTGAGATTTGTGTGCTGTTCGCTACGTGTGGAGACGCGGTCACCTGAGATTTGTGCGCTGTGCGCTACGTGTGGAGACGCCGTCACCTGAGATTCGTGCGCTGTGCACTACGTGTGGTGAGTACCCACCTGAGATTTGTGCGCTACGTGTGGAGACGCCGTCACCCGAGATTTGTGCGCTGTGTGGTGAGTACCCACCTGAGATTTGTGCGCTGTGCGCTACATGTGGAGACGCGGCCACCTGAGATTTGTGCGCTACGTGTGGAGACGCGGCCACCTGAGATTTGTGCGCTACATGTGGAGACGCGGCCACCTGAGATTTGTGCGCTACGTGTGGAGACGCGGCCACCTGAGATTTGTGCGCTACGTGTGGAGACGCGGCCACCTGAGATTTGTGCGCTACGTGTGGAGACGCGGCCACCTGAGATTTGTGCGCTATGTGTGGAGACGCGGCCACCTGAGATTTGTGCGCTACGTGTGGAGACGCGGCCACCTGAGATTTGTGCGCTACGTGTGGAGACGCGGCCACCTGAGATTTGTGCGCTACGTGTGGAGACGCGGCCACCTGAGATTTGTGCGCTACGTGTGGAGACGCGGCCACCTGAGATTTGTGCGCTACGTGTGGAGACGCGGCCACCTGAGATTTGTGCACTACGTGTGGAGCCGCGGCCACCTGAGATTTGTGCGCTACGTGTGGAGACGCGGCCACCTGAGATTTGTGCGCTACGTGTGGAGATGCCGTCACCTGAGATTCGTGCACTACGTGTGGTGCGTACGTCACCTGAGATTTGCGCAACGCCACCTGACGCAACCTAACTTTTTTTTGCAGATTTTTGCGCTACGTGTGGAGACGCGGCTACCTGAGATTTGTGCGCCTTTTTGCAAACTTACGTGTGGAGAGGATCCTGACGTTTGGACGCGTTTTGAGAAAAATTTTGCTTCGCTCGGACACCATCTGACATAACTCGGCGAGGTAAGCTGCTGCATCTGCCAAAATTTTCATCGCATGCATCTGCTCATACGTGCATATTTGCGCATATTAGAAGGTTTTTGCTTGCATCTGCTCATATGTGCATATTTTGCGCATATTTGCAGGTTTTTGCTTGCATCTGCTCATATGTGCATATTTTGCGCATATTTGCAGGTTTTCGCTTGCATCTGCTCATATGTGCATATTTTGCGCATATTTGCAGGTTTTTGCTTGCATTTGCACATATGCGCATATTTGCAGGTTTTCACTTGCATCTGCTCATATGCGCATATTTGCATGTTTTCATTTGCATCTGCTCATATGCGCATATTTTGCGCATATTTGCATGTTTTCGCTTGCATCTGCTCATATGCGCATATTTTGCACATATTTGCATGTTTTCGCTTGCATCTGCTCATATGCGCATATTTGCAGGTTTTGCTTGCATCTGCACATATGCGCATCTTTGCAGGTTTTCGCTTGCATCTGCTCATATGTGCATATTTTGCGCATATTTGCAGGTTTTCGCTTGCATCTCCTCATATGTGCACATTTTAATGGTTTCGCTTTCATGTGCTGAATTGCTCTCCGTTTTCCACAGGACGACTCTTGTGGAGAGGAACCTGACATGTGGCTGCGTTTTGTACAACGTTCGGAACCGGAGATTGTCGTTTTAGGTGCTGATTTCACATTTGCCCACCTTTTGGAGAGGACGACTCGTGTGGAGAGGAATTTTGCTTCGCTCGGACACCACCTGACATCACTCAGCGAGGTAAGCTGCTGCATCTGACAAATTTTACATTGCTTACATCTGCTCATGTATATGTATATGTGTGTGTATATATATGTGTGTATATGTATGTGTGTATATATAATATGATTCTTCTGTCCAGGTTGGGGGAGTAGTGGTCAATGTGAGTGGGTGGAGCAGATCTAGGGATCAGTAATACTGGTGGGATGTGACTGTTAACCTGCTGATTTTTCGTCATTTCCTGCAGATCGAACGTCCTTGAGAATGGGAAGGCTGTCCGACAGTGAAGAGACCCTCGACGTTCAGCAATCTTGAAACCCTTTGTTTTATGGACTGCTTTTTGCCTGTGACTCACCTTTTTTTTTTTTATAAGCTTTTTATTTCAAAGAATTATGACAGAGGATCCAGAAAAATGCGCAATATTTTACTACGATGGAGTAAACAGAAAAGACCTGCAAACACAGCGGCCTTTTGTTTATCAGGGAATGACACTTGGTGTAAAATCCACATTTTTAATAAATAATAAAACGTGATTTGAATTTGTTTTTTTGTTTTACCTTATTTATGTTTTCAGACTCCTGATTTCCCACACTGTAAGGCTGGCTGCACACGGCTGTGATGGGCTCCGCCATGGAATTCCGTGGCGGAGCCCGTCACGGTGGCCCCCAGAGACCCCAATACTTCCAGATCCCGAGTCCCACGTCCCGCATCACGCCTCGGCGCGCATGCGCAATAGAGCGCGTAACGTGCCGCAGCGTCATGTGACGCGCCGGCTGCGTCATATGACGCGGCTGGCGGTAGGCGTAGAGGCGGTTTCACGCTATCTTCCACTGTGCTACAGCGGAAGATAGCGTGAATGGACGGCTTCCATAGACTGCAATGGAAGCCGTCCACGCGTATACCCGCGGCAAATAGAGCATGCCGCGGGTGAGGACGGGTGATTTTACGGTGCGGAATTCCGCGGTGAAATTCCGCACCGTAAGCATTGAGCTATTAAGTTTAATAGAACCTAATAGCTGCGGGCAACACAGCGGATGTCAGTCTGTGGGAAGGAGCCCTTAAGGCCTCATGTCCGCTAGCAAAATGGAATTGCGGTTTCCGCAGCGGATTTGCCCATAGGGAATCATTGGCCATCCGCGATCCATTAAACTGATTTTTGCACCCGCGGATGGAATTTTAATAGAATTGCGTTTTACACCCGTGGGAGAAAAAAACGCGGCATGCTCCATTTTACCGCGGATCGGCCACATTGCTATCACATTGATAGCAATATGTGCGGATATCTGCATGCAAAAATAATACAATTGAAAGCCGATTCCACGCGGATTGTATTTTTCTAGTGGACATGAGGCCTATGGCCGCCTGCAGACGGCCGGGTCGGATCCGGCTGCGAGAATTCTCGCAGCGGGACCCGACCCGAGCGCCCGCAGAGAGCAGTGCGGAACTTGCCGGCTCCCGCAGCTCCGATTCATGTGCCAGCAGCCGGCGCATGCGCAGAGTCGGCAGCCGGAGAGTGACGTTTCTGTATGGGGCTCTGCGAGCCCCGCACAGAATTAGAGCATGCCGCGGTTAGTTTTCTGCGTGTGATTCCTGAAAAAAATTGTGGGGTCAAAATCCTCCTGACCCCCTCAGTGAATACGTTAAGGTGTGTAGTTTATAAAATGGGGTCATTTGTGGGGTTATCTATCATTCTGACACTCATGAGCCTTTCCAATCTTGGCTTGGTGCCGGAAAACACCGTGTTCCTCAAAACACTGAAAAGTAATGTTAAATTTGTACGTCTCCTAAAAGGAAAAAAAAAAACTTTTCAAAACGTGCTTCCAGAATAAAGTAGAGAGATGGAAATATATATCTTAGCACATATTAGAGATATAACATTTGAAAATGTGAAAAAAGTACAGTTTATTGAAGTTTTTGCCAATATTTGCCATTTCAATAAATATACACAAGTTCTAACAGTCTATTTTTACCAACTAAATGAAGAACAACAAGGGGATGAAAAAACAATGTCAGAATCACTTGGATATGCAAAGCCTTTACAGAGTTATGATATGTTAAGTGACACATGGGAGATTTCTAAAAGTTCGCTCCGGGACAAACAGGCTTTGCCACTAAGGGGTTAAATAGCTTGGTGTACAAACTTTGAAGCCACTGTAATGAGGGACAGTGAGCAGCAACACATGCAGCCCGACAATAATCTTCATCGTATTCCTCCATCAGGTCCCGTTTATGTATTTCCATAGCATGTGATGGGCCATTACCAGCTTGTAAGCGTCCTTCTGAGCCAACATCTCGGACCTCAGGCTCTATGCTGCGTCAACTCTGTATTCAGGCAAAAAGGTAAAAAGGTATCAGCTGACCTGTAAAGAAAAAAAAAAATGAATCCTGCAATTGGCTTAATTCCGGAGGTTTGCATACAGACATCTTATTTGGACAGTTGGTATGTGTTTGCGAAGGTTTGTTCACTTAGTGCTAATTCGGCACTTGTACGTTTGCTAGAAAAATAATAAAAGCAGTTAGTGAATCCAAAAATACAAAAAAAAATAAATAAAATACTCAGATCTTATGTAATGTATTTTCTGGCCTATAATAAGAAATTTTAACAAAGCAAATTCTTGTCCACAGTCGGCGGTCATCTTATACACCGGGTATCATGTTATCCGGCAGGTGCTGCGGCAGCCGGATACTTCCTGACCGCGTCAGTGAGGTCTCGCGGTGACGCAACCAGGAAGTGTCCGGTTGCTGCCTGCAGCTGCTGGCGAGTATGGCCGGCTGTGACACACACACACACACATACACACACAGACGCACACACACACACACAGACGCACACAAACAGACACACACACAAACACACAGACAGACACAGACATACACACACAGACACACACAGAAACAAACACAGACAGACACAGACATACACAAAGACTGACACACACACACAGACACACACACACAAAGACAAACACACACACACAGATACACACATACATAGACACACAGACAGACACACACACAGACATACACAGACACACACACACAGACATACAAACACAGAAAGACATACACACACACAAAGACATACACAGACACACACAAAGACATGCACACAGACATACACACAAAGACATACACATACAAAGACATACACACACACAGACATAAAAACACACACAGATATACACACACACAAAGACATACACACACACAGACACACACACAGACATACACACACGCACACAGACACACACACACACAGACGCACACAAACAGACACACACAGACAGACACACACACACAGACACACAGACAGACATGCACACACACAGACACACACAGACATGCACACACACACAAAGAAATACACACAGACACACGGACATACACACACCCAGACATACAAACAGACACAGACACACACACAGACACACACACACAAAGACAAACACACACACACACAGACACACACAGACATACATACACACAGACATACACACACAGACAGACACACACACACACACACACACAAAGACATACACACACAGACACACACACACAAAGACATACACATACACACAGACACACACACACAAAGACATACACATACACATACACACAGACATACACATACACACAGACATACACATACAGACATAAAAACACACACAGATATACACACACACAAAGACATACACACACACACAAAGACATACACACACACACACAGACATACACACACACAGACGCACACAAACAGACACACACAGACAGACACACACACACACAGACACACACACACACAGACACACACACAGACATGCACACACACACAAAGACATACACACAGACACACGGACATACACACACCCAGACATACACACAGACACAGACACACACACACACAGACACACACACAGACAAAAACACACACACAGACACACACAAACAGACATAGACACACAGTAAGACATACACACATACACACAAACATACACACAGACATACACACACAGACACACACACACACAGACAGACACACACACAGACAGACAGACACACACACACACAGACAGACACAGACAGACACAGACATACACACACACATAGACATACACACACAGACACGCACACAGACATAGACATACACACACAGACATACACACACAGACATACACACACAGACATACACAGACACACACACAGACACACACACAGACACACACACACACACACACTGACACACACACAGACACACACACACACACACACAGACATACACACACACACACAGACATACACACACACAGACACACAGACATACACACAGACATACACACACACAGACACACAGACATACACACACAGGTGATGGGCCATTACCAGCTTGTAAGCGTCCTTCTGAGCCAACATCTCGGACCTCAGGCTCTATGCTGCGTCAACTCTGTATTCAGGCAAAAAGGTATCAGCTGACCTGTAAAGAAAAAAAAAAATGAACCCTGCAATTGGCTTAATTCCGGAGGTTTGCATACAGACATCTTATTTGGACAGTTGGTATGTGTTTGCGAAGGTTTGTTCACTTAGTGCTAATTCGGCACTTGTACGTTTGCTAGAAAAATAATAAAAGCAGTTCGTGAATCCAAAAATACAAAAAAAAAAAAAAAATACTCAGATCTTATGTAATGTATTTTCTGGCCTATAATAAGAAATTTTAACAAAGCAAATTCTTGTCCACAGTCGGCGGTCATCTTATACACCGGGTATCATGTTATCCGGCAGGTGCTGCGGCAGCCGGATACTTCCTGACCGCGTCAGTGAGGTCTCGCGGTGACGCAACCAGGAAGTGTCCGGTTGCTGCCTGCAGCTGCTGGCGAGTATGGCCGGCTGTGACACACACACACACACACACAGACAGACATATACACAGACAGACAGACATATGCACAGACAGACATACACACACAGACATACAGACACACACACACAGACAGACAGACACAACCACAGACACAGACATACACACAGACAGACACAGACACAGACATACATACACACAGACATACACAGACATACACACAGACATACACACACACACAGACATACACACACACACACAGACATGCACACACAGACATGCACACACAGACATGCACAGACAGACACAGACACACGGACACACAGACACACACACAGACATACACAGAGACCTACACACACACAGACAGACACACACAGACAGACACACACAGACAGACACACACAGACATACACACACAGACATACACAGACATACACACACACAGACATACACACACACAGACATACACACACACAGACATACACACACACAGACACACACAGACACACACACAGACACACACACAGACAGACAGACAGACACAGACACACACACATGCACACAGACATACACACACACAGAGACATACACACACACAGACATACACAGACACACACACAGACGCACACAAACAGACACACACACAGACACACACACACAGACACACAGACATACACACACAGAAACAAACACAGACAAACACACACAGACACACACACACACACACAAACAAACACAGACACACACACAGACATACACAAAGACAGACACACACACACAGACACACACACACACAAAGACAAACACACACACACACAGATACACACATACATAGACACACAGACAGACACACACAGACACACACACACAGACATACAAACACAGAAAGACATACACACAGACATACACACACACACAAAGACATACACAGACATACACACAGACACACACACACAGACACACAGACACACACACATGCACACAGACATACACACACACAGAGACATACACACACACAGACATACACAGACACACACACAGACGCACACAAACAGACACACACAGACACACACACACAGACACACAGACATACACACACAGAAACAAACACAGACAAACACACACACAAACAAACACAGACAAACACACACACAAACAAACACAGACACACACACAGACATACACAAAGACAGACACACACAGACACACACACACACACACACACACAAAGACAAACACACACACACACAGATACACACATACATAGACAGACAGACACACACACAGACATACACACACAGACACACACACACAGACATACAAACACAGAAAGACATACACACAGACATACACACACACACAAAGACATACACAGACATACACACAGACATATGCACACACAGACACACACACACACACTGACCTACACACACAGACACACATACACACACAGACACACAGACACAAACACACACAGAGACACACACACAGACAGACACAGACATATGCAGAGACAGACACACACACACAGACACACACAGAGACACACACAGACACACACACACAAAGACATACACATACAGACATACACATACACAGACCTACACACACACACAAAGACATACACATACAAAGACATACACACACACAGACATAAAAACACACAAAAACATACACACACACACAAAGACATACACACACACACAAAGACATACACACACACAGACACACACAAAGACATACACACACACAGAAACACACAAAGACATACACACGCAGACATACACACATGCACACAGACATACACACACACAGACGCACACAAACAGACAAACACAGACAGACACACACACAGGCACACACAGGCATGCACACACACACAAAGACATACACACAGACACACAGACATACACACACCCAGACATACAAACAGACACACACACAGACAGACACACACACGCGCACAGACACACACAGACACAGACACACAGACACACACACAGATACACACACACAAACAGACAGACACACACACACAGACACACAGACATACACAGACAGACACACACAGACACACAGACATACACAGACAGACACACACACAGACACTGACATACACACACACAGACATACACACACACAGACATACACACACAGGCATACACAGACACACATACACGCACACACATACACGCACACACACAGACACAGACACAGACATACACAGAGACAGACACACAAAGACATACACACACAGACACACACACACAGACACACACACACAGACACACAGACATAGACACACACACACATACACACACAGACATACACACAGACACAGACATACACACACAGGCATACAGACACAAACACACACAGACTCACACACAGACACACACACAGACATACACAGAGACCTACACACACACAGACATACACACACAGACAGACACACACAGACATACACACACAGACATACACACACAGACATACACACACACAGACATACACACACACAGACACACACAGACACACACAGACACACACAGACACACACAGACACAGACATACACGCACACAGACACACACACAGACAGACAGACACACAGACACACACACATGCACACAGACATACACACACACAGAGACATACACACACACAGACATACACAGACACACACACAGACGCACACAAACAGACACACACACAGACACAGACACACAGACATACACACACAGAAACAAACACAGACAAACACACACAGACACACACACACACAAACAAACACAGACACACACACAGACATACACAAAGACAGACACACACACACAGACACACACACACACACACACACACACACACACAGATACACACATACATAGACACACAGACAGACAGACACACACACAGACATACACAGACAGACACACACACAGACATACACACACAGACATACAAACACAGAAAGACATACACACAGACATACACACACACACAAAGACATACACAGACACACACAAAGACATACACACAGACACACACACACACAGACATATGCACACACAGACACACACACACACACTGACCTACACACACAGACACCCATACAGACATACACAGACACACATACACACACAGACACACAGACACAAACACACACAGAGACACACACACAGACAGACACAGACATATGCAGAGACAGACACACACACACAGACACACACACACAGACACACACAGACACACACACACAAAGACATACACATACAGACATACACATACACAGACATACACATACACAGACCTACACACACACACACAAAGACATACACACACACAGACATAAAAACACACAAAAACATACACACACACACACACACACAAAGACATACACACACACACACACAAAAAGACATACACACACACAGAAACACACAAAGACATACACACACAGACATACACACATGCACACAGACATACACACACAGACGCACACAAACAGACAAACACAGACAGACACACACACAGGCACACACAGGCATGCACACACACACAAAGACATACACACAGACACACAGACATACACACACCCAGACATACAAACAGACACAGACACACACACAGACAGACACACACACGCGCACAGACACACACAGACACAGACACACAGACACACACACAGATACACACACACAAACAGACAGACACACACACACAGACACACAGACATACACAGACAGACACACACAGACACACAGACATACACACACACAGACACTGACATACACACAGACATACACACACACAGACATACACACACAGGCATACACAGACACACATACACGCACACACATACACGCACACACACAGACACAGACACAGACATACACAGAGACAGACACACACACACACACACACAAAGACATACACACACAGACACACACACACAGACACACACACACAGACACACAGACATAGACACACACACACATACACACACACAGACATACACACACATACACACACACACAGACATAGACACAGACATACACACACAGGCATACACACACAGGCATACACACACACACAGACACACACACAGACACACACACAGACTCACACACACACAGACAGACACAGACATACACAGAGACAGACACACACACGAAGACATACACAAACAAAGACATACACACAGACACACAGACATAGACACAAACAGACATACACACACAGACATACAGACACACACACAGACACAGACATACACACAGACACACACAGACACACACACACAGACAAACACACACGCACACAGACACACACACACACAGACAAACACACACGCACACAGACACACACACACACAGACAGACACACAGACACAGACATACACACACACACACACAGACATACACACACAGACACACAGACATAGACACACATAGACACACACAGACATAGACACACACAGACATACACACACACAGACATACAGACATACACACAAACATACACACACAGAAACACACACACAGACATACACACACACACACAGACATACACACACACACAGACATATACACACACAGACATATACACACAGACATACACACAGACACACACAGAGACACACACACACAGACACACACACAGACATGCACACACAGGCATACACAGACACATACACACACATATACACACACACAGACACACACACACACACACACACCGACTCACACACACACACACAGACACACACAGACAGACACAGACATACACAGAGACAGACACACACACAGACACACACATACACACAAAGACAAACACACGCACAAAGACATACACACACACACACACAGACACACAGAGACATACACACAGACAGACACACACACACAGACACAGACACACACAAAGCATACACACACAAAGACATACTGACACACACAAAGACAGGCACGCACACACAAAGACATACACACACAGACATACACACACAGACATACACACACAGACATACACACAGACACACACGCACACACAGACATGCACACAGAAACAAAGACATACACAAAGACACACCGATATACACATACACACAGACACAGACATACACACACAGACATACACACACAGACATACACACAGACACACACGCACACACAGACATGCACACAGAAACAAAGACATACACAAAGACACACCGATATACACATACACACAGACACAGACATACACACACAGACATACACACACACAGACATACACGCACACACACACACACTGACATACACATACACAGACATACACATACACAGACATACAAACACACAGACACACACACACATACACACCCAGGCATACACACACAGGCATACACAGACACACACAGACAAACACACACAGACTCACACACATACACACACACACACAGACACACACAGACAAACACACACAGACTCACACACATACACACACACACACACAGAGACATACACAGAGACAGACAGACACACACACAAAGACATACACACACAGACACACATAGACACACACAGACATAGACACACACAGACATACAGACATACACACAGACATACACACACAGGCATACACAGACACACATACACACACCCAGACACACAAACACACACACACAGACATACACACACAGACATACACACACACAGACATACACACACACAGACATACACAGACACACACAGACACACACACACAGACACACACACAGACACACACACACAGACACACAGACATACACACATAGACACACACAGACATACACAGACACACACAGACATACACAGACAGACACACACAGACATACACACACAGACATACACACACAGACATACACACACAGACACACATACACACACACA
>NC_089846.1:69379989-69387489 GCF_035609145.1 Eleutherodactylus coqui
ACGCACAAAGACATATACACGCACAAAGACATACACACGCACAAAGACATACACACAGACACAGACACGCACAAAGACATACTCACACACACACAGACACACACACATACATACACACACATGCACATAGACACACACACACACATACACACACACACACACACACATGCACACAAAGACATAAACAAAGAGACAGATATACACACACACAGACATACACACTCAGACACACATAGACACACACACAGACACACACACACATAGACACACACACAGACACACACGCACAGACACACACGCACACACAGACACACACGCACAGACACACACGCACAGACACACACGCACAGACACACACGCACACACAGACACACGCACACACAGACACACACAGAGACACGCACACAGAGAAACACAGACACACACACACAGACATACACACACAGACATACACACACAGACACACACACACAGACACACACACAGACATACAGACATACACACACAGACACACACACACAGACACACACACACAGACACACACACACAGACACACACACACAGACACACACACACAGACACACACACACACAGACACACACACACAGACACACACACACACAGACACACACACAGACACACACACACACAGACACACACACAGACATACACATGTTAGCGCAAAATTCGCTATCTCGATATACTGTGCGTTTCCAAATTAAGATAATATGTGTACAGGCCTGGAGAGCCTTTCAAAGACCACACGGCCTACATCATGTGTTCCCAAAAGAGTCTGTCTTTATTCTGCGCGCGTTGAAACTTAAATAAGTTTCCACCCAGGAAGTATACAGTTACAATTATTTAGCGTGCTGATTGGTTGTCCTCAGAGGGAGGTATTTGTGAGGTAGCTTGTGGTGTCATCCATCTGGGAGGAACTTCAGTGAGCACGCTCAGTTCATTCTTGAATATGTCCTCGTGAGAAGAACATCCTGTGTTTCTCCTCTCTGCTGTCCAAGAACACCTAAAAAGGTTTGGCCAGTTAGAACTGGTTTTTCCAGTTCTTGGGACAATAGGCACTGCTCCTTAAATTCTTGTGGAAGGGGGGGGGGGGTGATGTTTCTTCCCTTAGAGGTTTAAAAACATTATAGACAAAATACAGTATATTCACAGTTGACAAAAATACATATAGGATATCTCCCACAATTCCCTCCTTTGTTGTGCGTATTTTCATTCTCCTGGATGGTTTTTCCTTCCTATTTGTGTTCTCGGGCCTTTCCCTACCGCCTACAGGGGACCCTAGCTGTCACCTTCCTTATCCCTGCCTACTGCTGGGTGATATCCAGGATAAGGAAAATACCTCACAACACGTTACAGTTTCCCAACGGTATTCTAGGTAGATGGCTCCTGAAAGATTGATCTTAATTTCACGTTTTCTGCATAAGCCACCTTGTTCATAGTTTAAATGACATACAACATGTTGAATGTGACCGGCTTTCCAAGTGTGATCTCAGGTTATATTGTTTGTTACATGTTAACATTGGTCTGATTACACAATATGGCTGAAACATTGGTACACTTACTGCTACCTTATTGTATCTGTTGACATTTTTGTACTATTTTATACACTAAAACTTGCTTAGTCATACACAAGCTTTTTAAAACCAAAATGTTATCAGTCTGAGACCCCCACCATCTGAAGGAGCCAGTTTCATTGATCAAAGGTTCAGAATCAACAACTCAATTCCCTAGACAATGATGATGGTATCACAGGATTAACAAGACAATAGATTCGTGGCCATACAATGTATATGGACAGAGTTCAAACAAACCTATACAAATGGAACTGTAGTTAATGCAGTTAGCATTGTTCTGTCACATTTCACAGTTACATCAAAGCTTCCTACACCAAACAGGTTTGAAGTCCACATGAATGTTCATAGCTATTTGTATGTAAAATACAAAATGGAGGATAAAGGAAAATACAAAATGGAGGATGAAGGACAAAATGGAGGGCTACAAATAGGCAATTATATTTGCACCACAACGCAATATTCCTAGATTTGTCATAATCCTCTTCATCAGTAGTTATGTATTTACCACATCCCTTATGAGGAAGAAGAGAAATGACAGCCCAATGACCGCAGGGGTCCTACATATAACAAAGGATTATGGGCCACATTTGTCTCCTTCCTTGATAATCTTTATTCAATGTCTGACATGAACCCAAATTAGCTTTTTTCAAGTTTCACTGAGACCGTAGTGGTTAACAGCACTTGAAAGGATTCTTTGCATTTTGATCTGGAAACACGGAGAATACACATTTATGAGTGACAGATGATATAACTCCTGATGTTAGGCACTCACATGGGAGGTGAGGCCCTCCTTTTTGGCCTGTAATAAGAATAGGCCTATTACAGCAGCATTACCAAACAAAACCTTCATAGGGCCTCAACTTAGTCTTATATTTAGGCGTGGTTCTAACCAAGTAGATGACTAATAAAAGGTTTACCTTTTATTATTTACTATGACTTCTGGTGTACCTAAATATTCAAAATTACTTTCATAAAACATATTCTTAGGTCATATTTTTGGCGTGTTAAAAATTATTTTTATTTATTTATTTTTTTCTCAAGCCACGCCTCCAAATAACATGAAAAGAGGTCTATGCAAACCAACAACTCCAAACACCTACCTGTGGTAGCTGTTTGCTATCATCCTGTAGTCACTGATACAGATAGTCTGGCTCGCATCGAGAAGGTACCTTGACCAATTGGCCTGGATTGTAACGGGCGCATATTATGCATCCCTGTACAAACCCTATTGCAGCAGTGTTGAACCCTGGGGTAAGCCAAGCAGAAGACACCATACCACACATTACCTCCTTGGATGAATGGGTTAGCTCAGGGATCAGGTGTGACATCATGGAGTACAGCGTGTAGGGGAGGCACAGGCATTTTACCTTTCTGCCAGACCCCAGTAGCATTCTGTTCGCTTTTCCACTCCTCCTTTTTCTTCTTTTGAGGCCTGTTCCTGTAATTCAAGCAACAGAGAAATATCTACACCTATTTCAGGTGCAAGCAGGTTACCAGCCGTTACCTCATTCAAGGGAAGTCAGGCTGCTGCGATACCTGCTCTCTGGTTCCTTCCAGCCTCAGTGGTTGTCTCTGTGGCATAAGCCTGGACTCTGATGATAAGTCACCTGTGCGGAAAGAGCTAAAAACTTGTAGAACAAAGACACTGCTTCTGCGTTCTGGATTGGCTTACTCAAGGACCCCATGAAACTTCCACTGTGCCACATAAGATATGAAATCGTGTACGATTCCCAATGTGTACCTTAAATCGGTGCAGACACAAACAGTCTTACCTGCAGCCAGCTTACATATTTCAGTGAGCGCCATCACCTCTATTTCCTGAGTAACTGAGTGTCTCAGGAGGAAAAGAGTGGTTTTTGTACAATTACCTCTTTCTATTGGTTACCATTGCATAGCCTGTTTTGCTTGTCCATTTCACCGATATTTGAAACCATCTATGGGTAAAACTCAAGATTTACATTAATTATGGCAGTTACAACATTATTGTTAGGACACCCAGTTTCTCTTTCTTCTGCATTAATCTTCCAACAATCATACAATCATGTGCTTGCTATTTAATGTCATGGTCTACGCCTGCCGCCCCTCCTCTCAACCTTCTGAATTCAGTAAAAGATATGAAACTGCATTTGGAACTATACCCCTCTTGATTGCGATATGTGAGGGTGCTAGCAGGGCAGTCTCATACATAGTTAGTCTGGAAGCTGAAAGATGTTTAGTTTGCACTCTATACAGTATTTTATGACCCCTTGAGGAAGCATGATATTAAGGGGCCCCACACCATCTCCGGTACCTGCAGGAAAACGTACAGCAAACAGGAGAGGAAATATTGTTATTACAATCTACGACCATAACAACTGCACCAATGATGATTAACTACTGGTTTACTAAGGGACTCGTATCCCTGATACCATTTGGGATATACTCAAATTCTGTCATTCAAAATTTTCTTATTTTTCAAATGTAACTATTTTCATGTAAAATATTGTTGTTAATTGAAAATGAGATACTCTCTAAAATAGAACTTTTGTTATTAATTTGACTAAAGTACTTATCAGATGTCTCAAGTACACAATTACCTCATTTTAGTATCTTAATTGAATAATATTCAAATTAACACAACTCAATATTTTTAAATTCTCCACATACTCAAAGAACCTATATATATATATACACACACTGTGGCAATCCTGGACTATTATCTCACACAACTACCCTCAGAAATAAATTAGATGCCCCTCCTTTGGCCACCTACATTTGTTCAAGTGAGAGACTTAACATGGAGTCTAAGAGTGACCTTCCCTCTATACATTACCACAATATACATATATATACCAACATCCACTTAAATGGGGACACACTTCTCTCCTAGGCTGGTCTGTGTTGAGGGTGGAGCAAGACCTCTTCCTATTGTTCTTCCCTCCCATCTCCTTACATCACCTAGCTCCACCCCCTGTGGTCTGGCTCAGCGTTTGGTCTTTC
The DNA here is from genome assembly GCF_035609145.1 of Eleutherodactylus coqui. Classification (NCBI taxonomy): domain Eukaryota; kingdom Metazoa; phylum Chordata; class Amphibia; order Anura; family Eleutherodactylidae; genus Eleutherodactylus; species Eleutherodactylus coqui. The sequence continues at coordinate 69,384,561 of NC_089846.1, forward strand.
TTGCCTCATTTCATTTCTAGCCTCCGAACAGTATATACCATATAACACAATCTAACTCTCATACGGGCCCTTTATACACACAAATTCACACTCACTGGGGTTTTTTTAATTCACTCATATACACAGACTGCTAAGTATCTCATGTGAAGTGGAAACTGGGATTGTATTTACTGTACATAGAACTTCCCATATTGAACAAAGTATATATATAAGAAAAACTCTTATGTACCGCGGTTTTTACATATTTTGTTCAGAATAGGCTATCCAATGACAAACATAATACAACTTATGCCCATTTCCACCCACATACTTATATTCACCACTCCAGATAGCAGCCATTTTCACCGTTCATTGTTAAACCTTCTCCCTTTTCCTTAACTCATTGACTTGCTTTTTCCTTCACCCATTTTTGTGTGTCCAGTTATGTTTACAAACATCATCTCACTGAATTTGCTTGCGAGTCATATTTACGATTTTTCCCACAACTCACAACACAGGTCTGGCTTATCTTTTAATAAGCACTTACAATTTCACCCCTGCCCATCTTGTTGTAATTGGAAAAATCCTTAATTAATTGAGATTCTCTACTCCAGCACCTCATGGCACAGATCTGCACTTTTGGCACCACATTGTGGAACCTCAACAGTCCGTTTGGCCTGCCATAATCGGAGCAGAATCTCTGGCTAGCCCACATCTTTACTCCAAGCCCAAATTCCCTTGAGTTGATGTATGCAGACATGGCAAATGCAAGCATGCCATGTGCACCCCTCCCCCCACATAACAAAGGGAGACCTCTTCAGCCACATGTTGCACAATGGAAACTCTGACCGCATGGACACTCTACTGTTTTTAACCCTTGAGCTAATTTTGCTTATATCAACTTTCCTTTTTGCTTTCTTTTAACAAGTTATACTGCACTTTCTTTGTTCCTTATTAACCTGCACAGTCTGTTCACACCATTTCTTCTACAGAGACAATACAAAACCCCCCATAGCTCACACCTTCTTTCACTCAGGACATTTTCTTCACAGACAACATTAAAACCACACAGTATATCTACTTGATTGTTCTTTAGATACAGACTTATCATATTTCAACTCACCCGGCCTGGGGCGGATCATAGCAGAGAGGGAGAGATGGGACAGGTACAAGAATAACTTATTACCTTGTTTGAGCTCATTATCTGTCCGTCTCTGCTTCGAAGTCCCCTTGTGTCCGGATAACGATGAAATATCTTCATATCTCTGTATCTTCATTATCCCAGCGGTGCCTCCAAATTTGTTAGCGCAAAATTCGCTATCTCGATATACTGTGCGTTTCCAAATTAAGATAATATGTGTACAGGCCTGGAGAGCCTTTCAAAGACCACACGGCCTACATCATGTGTTCCCAAAAGAGTCTGTCTTTATTCTGCGCGCGTTGAAACTTAAATAAGTTTCCACCCAGGAAGTATACAGTTACAATTATTTAGCGTGCTGATTGGTTGTCCTCAGAGGGAGGTATTTGTGAGGTAGCTTGTGGTGTCATCCATCTGGGAGGAACTTCAGTGAGCACGCTCAGTTCATTCTTGAATATGTCCTCGTGAGAAGAACATCCTGTGTTTCTCCTCTCTGCTGTCCAAGAACACCTAAAAAGGTTTGGCCAGTTAGAACTGGTTTTTCCAGTTCTTGGGACAATAGGCACTGCTCCTTAAATTCTTGTGGAAGGGGGGGGGGGTGATGTTTCTTCCCTTAGAGGTTTAAAAACATTATAGACAAAATACAGTATATTCACAGTTGACAAAAATACATATAGGATATCTCCCACACACACACACAGACACACACACACACAGACACACACACACAGACACACACACACAGACACACACACACACAGACACACACACACAGACACACACACACAGACACACACACACAGACACACACACACAGACACACACACACAGACATACACACACAGACATACACACACAGACACACACACAGACAGACACACACAGACAGACACACACAGACACACACACAGACATACACACACAGACACACACACAGACACACACACAGACACACACACACAGACACACACACACAGACACACACACAGACACACACACAGACACACACACACACACACACAGACACACACACACAGACACACACACACAGACATACACACACACAGACATACACACACACAGACACACACAGACACACACACACACACACAGACACACACACACAGACATACACACACAGACATACACACACACAGACATACACACAGACATACACACACACACACACACTGACAGACACACACACAGACATACAAACACACAGACACACACACAGACAAACACACACAGACAGACACAGACACACACACACAGACACAGACATACACAGAGACAGACACACACACACACAAAGACATACACACACAGACACACACAGACATAGACACACACAGACACACAGACATAGACACACACAGACACACAGACATAGATACACAGACAGACACACACACACAAAGACATACACACACACACAAAGACATACACACACACACAAAGACATACACACACACAGACATACACACACACACAAAGACATACACACACACACAAAGACATACACACACACACAAAGACATACACACACACACAAAGACATACACACACACAAAGACATACACACACACAAAGACATACACACACACAAAGACATACACACACACAAAGACATACACACACACAAAGACATACACACACACAAAGACATACACACACACAAAGACATACACACACACAAAGACATACACACACACAAAGACATACACACACAGACACACACAGACACACACAGACATACACACACACAGACACAGACACACTCACGCACACAGACATACTCACAGACACACA